>NW_015505559.1:475001-475304 GCF_001515645.1 Sinocyclocheilus grahami | reverse complement strand
ACGTGCGCACTTCGTGGAATTTTAGAAAAGTGGGCAAAGATACCGTGCCCACTTACCACCATGTGGATTTTAGAATGACCGAATGACCATGGATACAACCGTTCTAGGGGGTTCTCGTGGCACTTCTGGAGGGCAGCCTATAGATGGAACCCTGAGTAGTCATCAGTCCCACCTACAGCTATCACGCTGGCGTGGCTAGCCACGAACCTGTAGCTGAGGGAGCAGACATCCATTCAGCGGGAGCTCGACCTACAGCATGTTCCATTGGTGGAACAGCTAGCAGTTATCAGCTGGGGGAGCAAC
>NW_015505559.1:473280-474594 GCF_001515645.1 Sinocyclocheilus grahami | reverse complement strand
CTCTCACCGAGAGGGGGGGGGGCCCAACCAGCAGCATGATTAATAATCAGAGGGGTAGCATACTGCAGGCTAGCCACATCGCCAGCGCATCAGTGAGGCGGAGGACGGCCCAATCCTACTGATGCAGCTGGTTCGAGGACTTTCTGGAAAGACAGCGAGCTCAAGCCTCTCATAAAAGAGGCACCTCCATTTTTCCTCAGCGGAGGAATACTGTTCCCATTCCAGGTGACCCTTTCCTGAAAGGGGAGCAGTGCTCAACATTACCACGAGGACAGCCCATGGAGCGAGGGATTTAACTCGACGACACCCTCTTAGTACCCCTTGATATCGAGGGGGGCAGTGCCTCCTGAGTGCGCCGATCGAGACACACTGGTTGAGAGGAGCCCAGGAATTCGGGGTCTAACCATCTCCGAAACAGGGAACGAAGTCCAAAAACGCGTAACCCTCACCGTACAGGATTTTAGAGAGGTGGGCAAAGAAGAACGTGCGCACCTACCACTTTCGTGGGATTTTAGAGAAGTGGCAAAGCATAGCGTGCACACCTACCACCTGGGTGGAATTTTAGACGGGAATGCGCAAAGCTTCACGTGCACATTTACCACTCACGTGGATTTAGAGAAATGTGCAAAGCCTTGCTTTACGTGGACATTTACCATATTATCTCATAGTGGTGATGGGAGCCCTGCCTAAGATAGCCTTACACAGGAGGATCCTGGTGATGCCCCCTGTACCTACCGTTCGTTGCCTCAGCAAGAAGGAATACGCCGGTGGCCAGGAAGCCCCTTGGGGCGACCAGGCACTGTAGCCCAGTCCGGGTGCATCGCAGCGTAGCCCCCTGGGGCCTGATGTTCACGAAGGCTCCCGCAAAAGCCCGTGTTCGGCCGCATGATCCAGGAGGTATGAAGCCGAAGCCCGGCTTTTTTTCTCACCGCCTAGACATATGTCGACGAGTGAACGCCTACTGCAAGTAGAGCACCTGGCTTCTGAGACCAGCAATGGCACCTCACCGAGGGCGTCTAGCAAGGGACAGAAATGTAGGATATCAGACCGAATCAGACAATCTAAGATTTGGTCAAACATTAGGAGCACAAAAATTCCACAGAGGCCCAAGACAACAGGATGTCATAAATCAGACCCGAGCATTAGCCAGGCTGAAGCAAGCCTAAACCCCTGAAAGGAAGGCTCACTTGAGCTGGAGGTGTATGGCCAGAGAGATAACGTTCGTCGAGGCGACGTCACCTCATTGGCTCGTTTCCACGGTAATTCGAACCTTGCCGTGGCCCGATCCATTACCTCTAACAGCTCATCATACGC
>NW_015505559.1:459972-471340 GCF_001515645.1 Sinocyclocheilus grahami | reverse complement strand
ACGGCCCAATCCTACTGATGCAGCTGGTTCGAGGACTTTCTGGAAAGACAGCGAGCTCAAGCCTCTCATAAAAGAGGCACCTCCATTTTTCCTCAGCGGAGGAATACTGTTCCCATTCCAGGTGACCCTTTCCTGAAAGGGGAGCAGAGCACCGCCATAGTGTGCAACGAGGCCACAGCCTGACCTGCCGCTGCGTATGCCTTGCCGTTCGTGCGAGACGTGGCTTGAAGGGGCACGGATAGCAAGGAGGGAGTTTTGAGGGATGACGTCTCCCCCAGAGAGAGATAACTGGCTAGCGTCTCTTCCACAGGGGGCATCTTCCCATAGCCGCTTTCACTCATTGACTCGATGTTCGCATAACTCGTATGCTGAAACCGGTATATGCGTGAGGAAAACGGCCTCTCCCATTCCTTCTCGATCTCAGTGTGGAGATCAGGAAGGAAAGGAAGGCTCACTTGAGCTGGAGGTGTATGGCCAGAGAGATAACGTTCGTCGAGGCGACCTCGCGACGTCACCTCCTTGGCTCGTTTCCACGGTAATTCGAGCCTTGCCGTGGCCCGATCCATCACCTCTAACAGCTCATCATACGCAGGGCAGGTGGATTGGGAAAGCTCAGCCTCAGCTTCTTCACTCTCCACATCCATTTCCTGCTCTTGTTGGGCTGGGCCCAACTGAGCACTGGCCCCTGGATCAGATGATATTAGAGAGAGGATATCATCATCCAGTGGCTGTCTCTCGCCCCCGACACCGATGCGCGGAAGAGGGAAACCCCCCCCCTTCAGCCTCATCGGCTAGGTCCACCTGAGATCCCCACGAGCTCATTCTCCTCCGTGCCTCAGCAGCGGCGGGGCCTGAACCGCGGGAAACCGATGGGTGTCCCTCTCCCCTCGAGAAGAGAGACAAACGAGAGCGGAGCTTCTTCAGAGAAAAGCTCTCACAGTGCACACAGATTGCCCCCTCGAGGACATCGCGTGCGTGCTCCTCGCCCAAACAAACAACGCATAGATCATGTGAATCATCGGGTGTCAGAAACCGCTGACACGGTTGTACACACTTTCTAAACGCTTCACTAGTGCTCGCCATATTAGGAAAGAAAAAGCTCTTACTTTGCTTTTTGGAATGCAAGCTTCAAACAGACCGTCAGTGAAGACGAAGAAGAGAATGATGTGCGCTACCGGCGCCTATTTTGTACTAGTCGCGGCGGTAGTGACGTCATGGCTGTCGCCGACCAAACAAGTTGGTGTGTTTTCAATGTAGGCTTCAGACACGGGTCACGACGAGGCGTTCCCCATAGCGACCCCTAGAGAACGCAGTTCGAAGTTCCACGAAAGGGAAACACGTTAGTATAGCTTTATAAAGAGTACTTATTATGGAATTAATATACGTTAAAAGAATATACTTAATTATGAACTGAATAATGTTTTGGACACTTAATTGCATGTTAATAGCAATTAAATTAAAATGTATTTAAATTTATATTAAATGCAATTAGTGGAACTTTAAAGAGCTTTTTGACCCACTGAAGTAGGACTTAAGTACATCTTTATATGTAATTTCATAATTATGTCTATTGTCTTTGAAATATGGTTAAAGTGTACTGCTGAATGTACTGACAAACATTTATAATACACTGAAATGTATTGTAATTTCCATTTAAACTGTCATGCCTTGTATTTAAATGTTATTAACTATATTAAATGTATTCATTTTAAATGTAATATTGAACAATAAACTAGAGTTAAAATTATAATAAAATACATTCAATATGCTTTAATTGTCACGGAAACACCTGCCTCACCAGCCGAATCAGCCTCCTACACCCGCTCACAATCACCTGATTACTGATCACGGACACCTGCACCCACTTACCACACCAGTCAAATAATCACTCACCTCAGTCACTCGTCGGCTGGTCTTAACGATCTGCCTCCCGATCTGCCTGTCAAGCCTCGGATTCCTCAGTTCTCGGCCGGAGGACCAAAGTGCCAACCCCAGATAAGACTGTGTTCTCTGCTTCCATTTATTCCTAAGTTGATTTGTTTCTGTTGGAAGCTACTCCTAAGTTCCTTTGAATAAACTCCCCGACTTACGTTAACCTGTCTGTTTGCTTCTTTGTCCCGGGTGTGACAGAAGACCAGCCCCTCAAAATTAAACGGATACAAGACGGACTCATGGATTCTCAGAGCACATCCTCCCCGGAACCCTTACCCATCCGGACTGTCACCGCCTCCCCCACCCGCCTGTCCCATGGCCCGGCCAGCAAGCTTTTCGGGTGAGGCAGCCTTGTGCAGCAGGTTTTTGCTGCAATGTTCCCTCTACCTGGAGATGCAACCACACCTGTTTGTGACCGAGCGGGCCAAGGTGTCGTTCATTATCTGGACGAGCCTTGCAGTGGGCTGAAGCCTTGTGGAATGCACAGAGCCTGTGGATTCACTCGCTGGATGGCTTTGTGAAACACTTCCGGGAGGTATTCGACCAGTCGACCACGGAGGTCACAGTGCATGAGGAGCTCTTTCAACTGCGGCAAGCAGAGTTATCCATCCATGGGTATGTGCTGCGCTTCCGCACTCTCGCCGCTAGCAGCGGCTGGAACGAGGCCGCCCTGCTCTCGGTTTTCCGCCAAGGCCTCAACCTGGGCTTACGCCAACAGATGGCCATCTACGATGACACCGTGGGGCTCGACAGCTTCCTCCAAAAGGCGGTTCGCATCTCCCAGCACCTAACTGTGTGCCATACAGAATCGATACCCGCTGCCTCACCCAGCCTCTCCACTCCAGCACCAGAGCCCATGATCACGGATAGCTACCACCTCTCGTCTGCGGAACGATCTCGGAGACTCACCTGTGGCCTCTGTCTCTATTGTGGATCCCAGGAGCACCAGCTCCGCACCTGTCCCATTCGTCCATCACGCCCAGCGGTAAGTACTATCCAGATCACTCCTGATGTCTTGCATGCCTCATATAAATGCTCTTCTAATTTATCACACCCAATCCTTTCCAGTCAAAATCCTCGTGGACTCCGGAGCTTCGGGGAATTTCATCTCCTCCCGTAGTCTTGCCGGGTTACAAATTCCCCGCTGCAAAAATGCTACGACCTACCAGATCCCCACTGTCCAGGGAAAGCCGCTGGGCAAGGGGCTGGTGCGGCCCCGCACCCCCGAAGTCATCCCACAGATTGGATGTTTCCACACCGAACGGATCTCTCTACTGGTGCTGGAGGAGGCCATCGTGGACATCGTCCTGGGACACCCCTGGCTCGCCAAACATCAACCCACCATCGCCTGGAAGTCCGGAGACATACTCCAGTGGAGTGCAGAGTGTAAACAGGAGTGCCTCCGAGATCTGCCTATCCCGATCTCCTTCGGGAACAACCTCCCTGTCTGTTCCACCTCGGTGGAAAGTCCGGATTCATCGCCTGTCACTCCTCCTCCTTCCGAATACCAGGCGTTCCAGGACGTGTTCAGCAAGCTCGCTGCCACTCACCTTCCACCTCACCAGCCATGGGACTGTTCCATTGACCTGCTGTCTGGGGCCCAATTACCCAAAGGACACGTCTATCCATTGTCGATCCCGGAGAGAGCCACTATGTAGGAGTACGTTCAGGAAGCCTTGCAACAGGGGTTCATCCACCCGCAGCGTCGAGCTTCTTCTTCGTGGGCAAGAAGGATGGGGGTCTGAGACCTTGCATCGATTACCGGGCCCTCAATGACCAGATGGTGAGGTTTGCCTATCCCCTTCCTCTGGTCCCTGCGGCCTTGGAGTAACTCCGCGGGGCCCGCATCTTCAGCAAGCTGGATCTAAGGAGCGCCTATAACCTCATTCGCAGGGGTGACGAATGGAAAACTGCCTTTGTAACGCCCACCGGGCACTATGAGTACCGGGTCATGCCGTATGGCCTTTCCAACTCACCCTCCATATTCCAAAACTTCATGAATGAGATCTTCAGAGACATGCTCAACCAGTTCGTCCTCATCTACATAGACGACATACTCATTTACTCACCCACTCTCGAAGCACACCGTCACCATGTCACCCAAGTACACCAACGCCTCCGCCAACACCGCCTGTATCTCAAGGCCGAAAAGTGAGTTCCACCAATCCACCGTTCACTTCCTGGGCTACATCGTCACCCCTGTGGGGTGCAAATGGACCAGAGGAAGGTGGATGCCGTTCGGAATTGGGCCCAACTGACTACCATCAAGGAGATGCAGAGATTCTTGGGGTTCTCAAATTTCTATCGCCGCTTTATTGCCCACTTCAGCCAGTTGGCGGCACCACTTACCTCTCTTCTCCGGCGGAAGGCCAAATTACTCACCTGGACCCCGAAGGCACACCAGGCCTTCAGTCAGCTCAAAGCCGCCTTCTGTACGGCTCCGGCCCTTTCACACCCGGACCCCAGTCTCCGCTTCATGATCGAGGTGGACACCGCGACCCTGGGAGTGGGCGCCGTCCTGTCTCAATGGCAAGTTGATTCGTTTCTGTTGGAAGCTACTCCTAAGTTCCTTTGAATAAACTCCCCGACTTACGTTAACCTGTCTGTTTGTCATTGTCTTTGGGGTGACATTAGTATGTTAGTCAACACATCAAAATAAGTGTACTTCTTTAAAGCATGACAAAAGATTATTAAAACAATTATTTAAAATGCACTTTAAAATAAAACGTTTGATTTGACATTATTAGAAAGTGCACTAAGAAACCTAGGCATGAACGTGTACTCTTATATAAAGCTTATATTGAATAAGTCATATAGTCCAATGCATCTAACCTCATTAATACAGACTGTACGGTCACAGGTGTGCGTTTATCAGTATTTTAAGGTTTCTAACTTGGCTCATCCAAGCTGTACTACCTTATAGACAGAACTACCTTTTTTATATAAAAACAATATTTAACAGCATCTGTAAAAGAAATGTAAAGTTACAACTCTTGAACTCCACTTGGAAAATATTCCAGATATTTGGAAACCATTAATTTCAAAGAACACGATCCAAAAACATTTAGAGTTATTTTCAATTTGGAATCATCTGAAGGATTCAGGTCAAGGTAGAATTCCACTCTTTAGATAAAGATTGAGCGCAGCCCATTCATTTTTCACTGTAATCTAGCTTGTTTCGTAATTTTAAGCCACAGCTCTCAGTGAAAAATGACTTTGCTACACTCTCTTTATCACCTGGCAGCACTGGTACCCACTCACACCGCACCAACCTGAGCAACACCTCCACACTTCTACCCAATTCCGTTTGCTCTTCTCTTCGGCTGAGATGACTAAGTATTCCCTTCATTAGCGGCCTTGGATCGGTCCCAGCCTTTTAAAATACAGTTGTGGGCTCTCTCATCAGTCAGCAGGGGCCATTTTAAAGCCCAGCATTTACACAGCGCCTGAGTGATTCATCACAAAGACAAAGCATTGCTGTACTCCTGTAAACGATTGTTTCCTTTAAGATAAAAACAACTAGGGATTATGCATCACTTTTTATGGATGTTTTCGGCAAACAACTGGCTGCACAATAAAGGCCGCTGAAATTGGCCTCACGGATCAAGCCAACAGTTCACAGTGGGACTGATGGGATTGATATGTCAATGCTTAAGGTAGAATGCAGAGATTTTACGCAAGTGATGACAACAAATAGGGAACGTCCCAAAGAAGATGATGGGATCAATCCTGTTATTGTGTTTTTTGAAAAGCAGACATTCTTCTGGAATTTTTTGTGTCAATTAAAGAAGAGTTTGCTATTATTTCATAGCAAATCAGAAATCCGTTCTGTGAAATGACTCCAAAATCAGTCATGCTATTCTGAAAGTGTTGTGCAGGACTGTTGCCCTGAAGCCACTGTATCCACTTTAGTTAGTACGAACTCTCAAACATTCATCAGCATGATCCCAAGGCATTCACATGCTCCAGGGCACTTTCTTCTGGCTGGCGTTCTCACACAACTCTTTGTTTCTGGATGTTGACAGATCATCACGGTTCCCTGACACAAATTGGTTTCATTGGTCAAGTGGTGGTAGAGGCTCAGCTCAGCACTGTGGGCTTGTGGGTATGTGGAAGGTGGGATGTTGTGGGTAAACAAAAGAGGGGACTACCACTGGGGAGGTCAACTGGGTTCTGCCACTTTCCCCCAGACAGCAAGGTCTGAAAAGCTGGAGCTGCATGTGCTCTGATTCTTCAACCTATTCATCCTGACACACGGATCCTTCTGCAACTCACCATACATCAGCATACATGCATTTCCCTCTCAGAATCTGTAACATGTTTAACATTTGAAAAATAAGGATTTTTTTGTTAGTTTTTTTTAACAGTCACTGAGGCCGATACTATAGGGTATGGTCGGTAAACTTTTAAACAGAATGATTTGTGTTTACTCAGAGCAGTATGAAATAAAAAATCTAACTGCAAACCTTGGAAAAAGAAAGCATATTTTAAAACTTATTACCTAATTGCATTAACTTGATTGCATGTAAACTAATATGTATTGTAGTTCAAATTTATATTAAATTCAACTTAGCTGAAGTTTAAAATGCATTTTAGACCCACTTAAGTAGGACTTAATTATCCTTATTTGTAATTTCATAATTCTATTGAGTTTGAAATATGGTTAAAGTGTACTGACAAATGTACTGACAAGCATTTATGGTCAACTAAAATATACATTAATGTCATTTATATTGAAACTTTGTTTTGTATTTAAATTAATTTGTAATTTGTAATTGAAAATGTAAATGAAGTTGTGATGTAGTAGTTACAATATATTAACTTTTAAAATATATTAACATTAAAATTTGAATAACACTTTTTTTACAGTTATGATCAAGTACACATCAAGACATCAAAATAAGTGTACTTCTTTAAAGCACTATAAAAGATTATTAAAACAATGATTTAAAATGCACTTTAAAGTAAAACTTTTAATTTGACAAAGTGCACTTTTAAAAAAATGTGTACTTATGTGCGTTAAGAAACAGTTATGAATGTTTTTTCTTTAATTGTACTTACATGGCCTTTTATTTCATTAATATTACATTGTATGCAAGTACAGTTTTTTTCCCTTTTTTTAGAAATATACTTTTAAGATTTGAAGTACAATACAAGTGCACATTCAATATAATTAAGTGCACTTCTTTTTCAGAAGGGAATTTTTATGAGCATTCTTACTTTTAAAAATTGTCAAGCACCATACACATTCTGCAATGGGTGTGTAAATTCATTTGGAAAAGCTCAGAGGTGAGAAGTCTAAACAATAAGCTAATCAAGCTTACATATGAAACACATCCTGGCACCTAGTTAAGTGCCCATTCTTCTCCATTTTGTTTTGGTCTAAATTACTTCAGAGAGCCATTGGAGGTCAGAAAATACAGAAGCTGTGAACATGGACCGCACAGAGGGGAAATGCATGGTGGGTGGTATTTCATGCTGGACTACGTTTCAATAAGTCACGCCAAGCAACGGTGGATTTTGGCCCCAGTGGCATTTAGCGGAGTTCTTCTAGTTGTAAATGTATTCCATAGAGTGAGGTTAGTTCCTTCCCTTGCTACGCTCAAATTCAGCTGGTGACAAAGTGTAACAGGTGAAATAGTTCAAGACGTCTGACCTTCACTGTGAGCCATAGGAAGTGTTGAAATAAGAGGAGAGCTAGTGCAGTGTGTGAAAACGATCAAGGAATGTTCCTGGTTCAGTACAAGATAAGCTCTTTTGACAGTATCTGTGACATGCTGTCAAATACCACAGAAAATATTTTGACTCATTGTAAGTACAGTAAGGCACTTACCACCAGGTCAACATTCCAAAGGGTTTCAAGCACTAAAATAAAGTGGTAAGATGATTATTACTTGAAATTGTTGTTTAAATCACATTTTATCGTGGGACTACTTCTCTAAGTGGATGGACTTGTGGTTTAGCATTACTGATGCAATTCCTGTTGATTTACAGTCCATGTAAAAGTTAATAAGTTTAAACGCATAACGCAAGTTAAAAGAATGGATAAGACTTTGCACTTATTGCATTTAAAAAAATGCAAAATGTCCCACATTTGGCCCAAATGTCAGGGCCAGACGGAAATGATCAAGGCACATTGTAAAAATAAATAAACTTTAGCAACAGGTTTGTAAAGTTGCGATGCTTCAGGCAATATGCAGAGTTACAGGCTTTCCTCCTCACCAATGACATTAAACAACGTGTCTACACCGGACGCGAGCGGCAAAATGCAGTAGAACCCATTATAATCAGTGACGCTGTGTACACTGGATGCGGCATGGCGCAACACGACACGCCAAATCCCTGACAGTAAACTGATGCCTTGTTCTATTTATGACATACTGACACAAAGTTAAAATGATTTGCAACGGTCGCTTTGGCGCGTCCAGTGTAGAGCTGTTGCGGCGCAATGCGACAACTGTAGTGTCCGGTATAGACACAGTGAGTGGTGAGTGAAGCCGAGAGCAAGATATGCCTCGTCATATTTTCTGCATTTAGCTTTTGATTGACCAGCACCTGCCTGGGTATGTGCGACTTCATTTATGGTTTTTCTCTTCCCTTTCACAAACCGATCCATCTCCCATTCTAAGTGACGTCCTTTTGCTGTTTACTGTTTTATTTCTTCTCTTTTTCTGCTGTTGGCCCGCACACCCACTGCAATACTCTACTCATGCGACCCCCCTGGAGGGCGCACCCCACACTTTGAGAACCACTGGTCTAGGCAAAACAGTTGCACTTTAACCAATGCCGTCCTTAGCTGATGCGGGGCCCGATGCGAGGTATGGAGCGTGGCCCCCTCAGTCCTTTCGAGGGGGGGTGGGGGGTAAGGGGTCCCCCTCGGTCTGTTCCCTGCGGGTCCCCCTCAAGCGCAGGGCACGGTGCGGCCCTGCACCAGTTGCACCCCCCTAAGGATGGCCCTGACTTGAACACACCACAAAGACTACAGCTGGACTTTCTGCACTTGCGTGAGAGAAAATAACTGTCTATACCAGCCAGTGGTAGTAGACAATGTTCGTAATTCAAAAAGGGAAAAAAAACTAAGACTGTGGAATATAGCACTTGCTTACCATTTTGAATATGAATCACGATGATCAGTTGGTCTTCACTTTCTTCATCCCAGATGGCCATGTTATCAAAATGTTAGCATTTGTTAGTTGGTTTTGAACATTCTGAGTTTTGAACATTCTGAGAACATTCAGAAATAACGTTTTCATAATGAAAACATTAGCAAAACATTTTTAGAACATATTTTTGTTGGCTGCCTTTTTTACTTCATCGTTTGCTTTCAGCATGTTCGTTTTTCTTCTCGTGCACTGGCTCGCTATAATGAACAGCCAATCAGAGTGATCTCTCTCACCGACTGCATGATGGAAATTCAGCATTCTCATCTGATAGACACTCAATGATGGCTCACAAATTCAAAGAACTTAGAACAAGCCATTTCTGAAACTCATTTTTTTTTTTAGATCTTTGGATGTTTTTAGACAGGGTGCCAAAAGGGTTCATTATTCAGGCTTTGTATCCACTGCAGTTGTCTAACACGAGTTGTGTAATATGTAAATAAGGGGACTTCATTTACACTACAGAAGACAGAAAACAACACAGACAATGTGTGCTGTCTGTTTTAAAGGTACTTGTCCATTCCCTAATCAAGACTTACCACCATACTTCTTTATTCATTTATAAACACAATACATGCATTTGTGCAATAATTTCAATATAAAGAAGATAACATTCAAGTACTTAACCAGATTTATCTATGAAAACACATTATATCTACTTCAATTAATCACACTATTATTCAACAGTTGCAGCTCATTGTTATCCTTCATTATTTCATTCTCAGCATACCAGAGAGTCCTTCACTTAGGTTTTGGAATATGCTTTATTATGTATGTAAGCTACTGTGTCTAAAGGGGCTAATCAATTTCCCAGTTCACTATTTAATTACAGGGTGGGATCTTCAGCCATGCTTTTGTGAGATGGTAATAACTGTTGTTGAGTTTTATGGACCGTATTGCAATAGAAGTTTCCAGATAGAGAGAGGGAATCCAAGCCACAAGCTTGATGGATTAGGCTGAAGGTTGAACAATGAGAGCGGGAAGTGGTGTGAGAAGAGATAAAAGCCTCTATGGAATGATGATGGTTTGCTGTTCATTGATTGCTGTCATTGCACATAGCAGTCACGACACGCATGCAGAAACGTGCCATTGGCAGTGGAGTGAAATGTTTATGGCTTCTCTTCACAGGTATGTTATTTTTGAGGAGGTCGAGATACCTGGAGAAAGCTATTAGCATTCCCATTCATCTGAATGGAAGTTTCTCAGCTGGAGGTATGTAATGTAAATTTTGCCATCTTTACTCAGTTCTGTGCACATTTGTTTTTTGAGCTAATCTCCTGAGTTGTAAATTACGTGTGACCATTGACTCAGGAACCACAGGAAAACCGGGCGATAGTAAACCCCATAATGAAGCTATACTTTTATGATCAAATAACTGAGGTCAAAAATGTGACACTTCACTTCCATAAACAAGATCAACACATCTTACCAATGATCTACATGTATTTTAGGTCATCTGAAAGAAATGTAACCTGTTTACGACTCTTTATAGAATTTAGTTCATTGTTGTTGACCGTTTTTTTCACCTTTTGAAGCTGAGGAACTGACAAAACAACTTCTCTCAGTTCAGCCACATGAGACTTACAAACGTATGTGAACATGTCCTGCCTTGATCTGTGATAAATTCCCTTTTCAGCATCATAGAAGCTGTTTTAATGTAATGTGGATGATATCGCCGAGGACAGATTTGTCATCTAAAAAATGTACCTTCTTACTTATCGCTGTCAGGCAAAATCCTTTTAATACTATCTGAGCTGTTATTCAGAGTGATTTAGTTCACACGTGATTTCCATTTGGAAATCAGATAAGCACCCTATCATAACAATATTGTATGTTTTGAGCTGGTCATGGGTTTGGTAATGACTTGAGGGAAGCCAGAGACTTCTGCAGTCATAGAAGGAATTCAATTTATGGTGGATGGTCGCTGTGGAGATGCAGATAGAGGCGCTTCCAAGAACACATCCTTATCTTAATAGGATTAAACATTAATTTCCCATTATTCCCTCAAAGACTGAATTGGCAAATCAAACTCCTATGAATTTTAACCAAAGCTCTCAATACTGTAATCCAGGCCTTGGCATAATGCATTTTATTTATGTTTTAGCTGAAGATGAGGAGGTTGGAGAAATGAGATGATTTCCTCATAAAACAACATTACTGACTGACTGATAATATGGATGTTAGATAATATAAATAAATATATATAAATATATATATATATAAATATATATATATATATATATATATATATATATATATATATATATATATATATA
>NW_015505559.1:450077-459788 GCF_001515645.1 Sinocyclocheilus grahami | reverse complement strand
TATATATATATTAATATTAGAGGCTTAAGTTAAAAACAATCGAAATTCCAGGTTAGAAACAGGTTCGAAAAAAAATCAAAGAACTGTTGTTGTTTTTTATGTATTGCAAAATGTAATTTATTCCTGTGATGCAAAGCTGAATTCTCAGCATCATTACTCCAGTCTTCATAGTCACATAATCCTTCAGAAATCATTCTAATGATTAGTACTCAAGAAAAAAAAAATTATTATCACAGATGAAAACAGTTGTGCTTAGGGCTGCACGATTATAGCAAAAATCATAATTGTCGATTATCCCCTTTAAACTGTAATTGTGATTATTAATTACGATTATCACAATTTACATTGAATGTTTATACCAGTTTGAAGCAACTGCATGCCATATTTTTATATGAAAATGAACAAGCTGAAAACACTCTAACTGAAAGACTTTTATTGCTTTCTATAGTCTTAAGACTCAAATGTCAACCATACATTGGATTGGTTTCTTCTTTAAATAAATAAAGTAAAAATATGCATGGTATTATAATGTTATACTAAAACTAATATTAAAACAGTGGAAAAACACTTAAGATAAGCTGAGGAAAGAAAAAAAAACATCTTAAGCACGCAGAATAACATAAGTGTACTTTGAACGATTAATTGCTGCTTTGAACATTACGTAATTTTGGCATCCGTAATTGTAATCGTGATTAAAAAATCAATTAATTGTGCAGCCCTAGTTGTGCTGCTTAATATTTTTGTCAAAACATAAAACTTTTTTTGTTCTGGATACATTGATGGATAGAAAGTTCAAAAAAGGAGCATGTATTTGGAATATAAATCTTTTGTGACATTACATGTCTTTACTGTCATATGCTCATACCATTAGCATGAAACTCAAATTATACTGTATAAGTGTATTATGAGAATATATATACTCCAGAAATATTAGATACATGTAATCCCAACATTCCTCAGCAAAGAAAAACTAACGCAGAGATGCAAAACAAGATGGGTTTCACAGACCCACTATGATTGGAGCAGGAGAGAAAATCAAGTTCTCAGGATGTCTTAAAAACAGGAGTTCAATCTGTCTTTGTCATAAATCATCAAGCAGAGTCATTAGGGTGACTGTGCTGCAATGAATCTGCTCAGAGCAGCTGTCCAATTCATATCTCCTTTAACAGTAACAGTACATTTACTGCTGCGTTCACAGAGGTGCCCGTACAGTAAATTATTGAGCTTCCAAAGAGGAGGTGAACAGTTTTGGAGTGTAACTCTATGAGGCTGTACCCTCTCCTGAGTTCAGCTAATGCTCAGACCAGTAAATCTGTCAGCTGATGGTTTTCCAAGACGGCAACAATGGGGCGGTCGGAAGAGGGAGGTTGGGACTCAGAGGTTCAAAGTTTGGGCCTGCAGGGATGAGGGCCTCCGAGATGCTGCACAAATGATGTGATAGATCTGGCCGCAAGGTTGTAAATAGCCGGCAGCCTAAGGACTAGGACACTGGGAGGTATACTTTGAACGTCAACATCCTCTCTGAAACATGACCCATCGCACTGTTTTACAACTTTCTCTCTTCACAGTCCATTTTATAGCTGTGCATGTACATTTTAAAAGTATTTGGAAGAGACAAGTCAAGGATCTCAAAGACATTAATGCTTCACCTTTTTCTCATCAATGAAAAAAGCCTCTATCTTATACTCATTCTTATGTTTGAAAGCAGAAATAAGTGGGTGTTCACATAACATCGTTTTCAACTAAAAATGTATTTCTGTGTTTTAGTCCAAACTGCGTCCTGTGCACTCGCAAATCTTTCCGTGCTCTTGCGATAGAAATGAATTATTTTCTCACCTGGACTAAATGTTGTCAAAAGTTATCAACCAATCAGACTTCCACGACTGAAGGGAATTGCACCTGGAATTCTTTTGACAATCAAAAATGGATCTATAATTTAATCATATTTAGTCATATTAATCATATGTACGTATATTAGAAATGGTTGGGATTGGGGTGCTTGGATGATTTATACAAATAAATAACCTAGTCTGTCTAACTGGTTGGTCAAACCCCTCTGAGCAATTTATCTAAAAACACCATATTATAGCCTATATGGCTGTTAAGACACACTGCATATAAAAGATCAATGCTATGTCATATGTCAGATACCTCAACTGAATTTAAAATCAGTGCAATGAATTCTCAATCTGTACAATGATGCCAATAATAAGTAACATTTATAATGTTTCCTATCAAATTGACATCAAATGCTAAATGTAAATGATGCACAAGCTATAACACAATAGATGCTGTGATAGAAACACTGTTTGGACATTTATTGAGATTTTTGTTTTTTATCCAGAGTTTGTTTTCAGTTTTTTTTTTTTTTTTTTTACATGAAAACCCACTTCATATTAACTAAACATTCGATGGCACTCTCCTCTAAGACAGTGAAAATACAGTTATATGACAGTTACAGATAACTATCTGCAAATTCATTAAACTCATAGAATATAATGATGTTATGACAAATATTTGTTATGGTGGTATATTTGGTCTCTAGATTTGAATCATTTAGGGAATGGTGCATCTGACCCTGATCTAAATAGTTCAAGAATAGAATAATCTAAATGGTTTTTAGTGCAAGAGGGATGGCTCTACACACAGTATTATATTCTCTAAAGGAAAATTCTATCGTAAATTTCTCCATGAATGCATTATATTGAATTAACTGACCATCTTCATCTATCAAATCGACAACATAATTAACCTTTTTCTCCATCCATTCTTGTTTAAATAGCGTCTTCCTATTTATTTTAATAATTACATAATTCCACAAGGTGGCTCCATGTGGTGGAAAGTATCATTTTCCAGAACTGCAATATCTGTTTGTGGAAATTTGAAAGCTTAACAGGCAATTTATAGAAATCTCAAAATCGCATTTCAACAAAAAATTCTAACCCACCAACTCTTTTAAATATAGCCTTTGGTATATGAAACCAGACTGAATTAGGCTGTGTTAAATAAGATTTCATCCAAATGAATGATCAGGCAAGTTTAATGATGGTGGAAACTTTGAAAATGTCTCCTGCGCCCCTGCTCTCTTATCTCTGTTATCATGACTTGTTTTACGTGACTCACCTGTGATGCTGTACCAGGTGAGCTACCGAGCAAGTCTAAAAAAGCGGAGCTGGTTACATAATGCAAACGTCAAATGTATTATTACGAATCATGCACTATGGTAAATGTATTTTGAGGTCTAAAGGTATTTTGAGTATTTTCTTTTCATGCTTGACTCTTCATCTACATGCGACTCTTGGAGCTCTGCTTGGTAAATGTGGTTCAGGTGACAACATTAAATTAACAAGGTAAGTTCAGTAACCCAAACGTTTATTACAATATAAAATCAGATTGTGTTTCAGTGGAATATATGTAGCGAATTTAGCTCACAACAGGAAATATGAATAATTAACCATAACTAGTTATAATTAACTATTCATATTTTAGATCCGCTGTAGATATTTAGCTGACCACTCAGGGTCAACTGTCTTGGGGGGAAGGGTTCATGGGTCCTCGTATGGCTTGTTAACTGAGGGGGGTTACAGAGTATTTGTTAAATATAAAAACCAAAATATATATTGTGTGTTTGATTGGTCCAGACGCTACATATACCATAAAATCACTTTATTTCTGATACTAGATTTCTATGCTGAATAGACAGATGTTTTTCATTTGTATTCGCTATAAAAAAATCAATGTATTTCTGATACTGGCCTTCTATGTTTCTTTCTATGCTTTACTCTCTTCATCTACATGCCACTGTTTGAGCTCTTACTGTGGTAAATGTGGGTCATGTGACAACTTTAACAAGGTAAGTTCAATAACCCAAATGTTTATTACAATATAAAACCAGAATGTGTTTCACTTGAATACACCATACAATCAAAGTATTTCTGATGCAGGTAGTGTGAAAATAAATCTTTCGATAATCTGTCCCTGAGAAATAAGTTGCTGTTGTTGTTTTATTGCCACTAGTGTTCATCACACCTGGATTATAGTGAAGTACTGTATGTAGAAGCACATTTTTCCAGTGAGCTTATGTTACATTTTTACATACTGTGGCTGTGTTAGTTTCATGTTCCTTGTATCACTCCATGGTCTCTTCTCACGTAAGTCAATATTTCCTGTCAATGTATTCATTTATTTTTCAAGTTGCCTTGTAATAAACCAAATAATTGTGTAGTCAGCCGGTCATTATCACAAAATAAACCAAACCTCTCCTTTCACAGTAACTGTGTATTCTGCAATAATGGGCAGCTTTCTGTACACTATCCTGTGCTAACATAATTGCCAAATCACTATTTCGCTGTCAGCGCACCTGAATGTAATTGCATTATGAATAAAAAATTGAAATCAAACTCAAACAAGATCTATTGCTACACTAAACACAAAATTCTTACACCTGTTTTCACACCTTTCCTTGTTAAGTACCACCATGCCTGCTGTAATACAACACAAGCCTGGGTGTGAATGTGAAGGGACAATATTAATTGAACAGTGTTTTATGGTTGCAGATCCACTGGCCTCCAGGACTGGCACGTCTGCATGGCGAGGTAAGTGAAAATAGCTTTTCTTCTCATCAGAGGCTTCATTCAAGGTCGGTCAAGCGAGAAGGAGCTTAGAGGGGCCTGTGTTATGCCTTTCTTTTTTGTATTTTAACTCACTCTTTTCAACGCACAAAGAATATGGCTCCTATTTTCATTACAGTATCTCTACTTGAAGAGGCATACATTATTAAAATATATTGCAGCGTTAAAATGATTGATTAAATGTGTTATACTTTGATTTGCTTAATACCGAGTGTTTAATGTTAGGTATTACAGATATAAAGTGGGATTGATAAAAACAGAGGGGGCATATCATAAATTCATTTCTACATAATAGATTTTGAATGAATCACTGGCTGTGTATAATTCCTGGAATTTATATCTATTTAATATGAAATATAACAGATAATGCTGTTGAAGGTATTCAAAAGCCTATTTTCCTCAAGGAGGGCAATATAATACTTGAAGAAAGATATATGTTAGCATTCCCATATTTCAATGGCAGTTTTGTATGGTTCAATGGTAATATAAATACAATAACAATCTTAATGACCCCAAAATCTTGAACTGTAGTGAATACAGTATGTTGCTTTCAGTTTTTGAAGGGCCACCGATAGGGAAATAGGAATGGTATTTGAACCCAAATGATAGTTCTGGCGTTTTCCAAGGTTTACTAACTGTCCAAACCTTCACCCCATGGTTTTACACTATTGTGTTGTGATTACACTATTACTCAACTCATATGCACTGCTGAGTAAATCAAAGACACTCGATCAGGCTAAAAGAGAAACCTCATGAACCTGCGTGAGAGAACCTGTTCCATTATCCACACACAACAACTTGTCCTTTCCAGTTTAACACATCTTATAGGAAGATGAATAGCGTTGACATTGTCACAGCCTGTTCACACAACAAACCTGTGATACTCTGAGGCGTCTCCCCTTCATCAGCTGCTCTCTGTGTTGGTTATGTGACTATAAGCTCTACCAGAAGGCATATTGAATATTAATTGGCTGAACGGCAGATGGTTCTCAATAGGGAGCAGGGTCTGCCCTGTGTCTGTCAGACCTCCAGGACCCATAAATGCATGTAAAACAAACAGCTTAATTGCATGTGAAAGGCTACTGAGTAGGGTTATACTCCTCGGTAGGGCACAAGGACAGAGCTACGGCCCTGTCTGAACATCATTGATCGCTAATGTGTCCTGCCTGGACCTGTTTGCTCATTAGCAGCATGGGCTGCGTTGAAATGTTTAGAAGAGCCTACTACCATGCTATCCATACTATTACTGCAGTATGTAGTATGTATGCTAAATGCTGAGAATTGGAGCACCACTTTTTTTTTTAAGTACTTATATTTAGATCTACTGTTTAAGATTATTCTTCTTTTTCTGAGACTACATTTTAAACAGTATCTCCTCCAAGAGTTTTTATGCTACAACTACCAAACTCGACCCAGACCTTCAGACTGGTCTGACTCATGTTGTTGTTGTATCTTTTCTAACTAATCAGATGTACAAGTTTCGTAAAACAGATGATCAAAACTACGAAAAGTCCCTTAGATTTTCATTGAGGGCATCAAAACTTTGGTACAATAGCTGTAACAGAATATTCAAGCTGTCTATCACTAGCAAAGCTTAATGACTATCCTAGGACAACCTACTAATTCATGCTAGCAACATGCTTAATCATGTTTAAAGAATGTACTTAAGTGTGTTTTCAGACTTTTTAATTGCATGAACATTGTTTAAAATGTATTAGAAATTAAAAGTGCATCTGACCCTGATCTAAATAGTTCTATCTTAAATCAGAAAATGTTAGACTATTTTGTATTAATTTTTTTAGTGCAAGAAATTAGCTGATTTTTTTTTTTGACCCACTGAAGTAGGACTTCCAGTAAGTATTTTTTTTTTAAAGTAAATTCATAAATATTGTCTTTGAAATGCGGTTCAAGTGTACTGTCAAATGTACTGGCAAGCAACTAAAATAAACTTAAATGTAATTTCTATGGAAGCTTGTATATCATGTATTTAAATTAATTTTATTGTATAATTTGTAATGATAAAGTTGTAATTCAAATATATTAACTTTAAACATAATATTGAATAGCACACTCCAGTTAAAATTGCAATCAAGTACTTTACATGTGTTTAGTATGTTAAGTATGTCAACACAGTTTTATAAAGCAGGACAAAAGATTATTAAAACATGATGTAAAATGTACTTTAAAGTAACTTTTTTAACTTGATAGTATTATAAAGTGCACTTTTGAAAACTGTACTTATGTGTGTGTGAAGTGTGCTGCCTTTAGAAACACTTAAGTGGCCTTTTATTTCATTAATATTATACCTGCAAGTACTTTTAAGATTTGAAATACAATATATTAATAATATACAATATATTATTAACAATATATAAAAGTGTGAAGTACACTTCTTTTTCGCAAAGGACGGTGCACAGAATACTGTACCCCGCATTGCAGTGTGCTTTATCTGATCTTCTATTTATAATGTGTTAAATGCACTAAAATTAATACCAGTATTTGAACTTTTTCTTGACTCTACTAATGGATGGATTATTAGACTGACAAGATTCAACACACATTGCCTATACTAACTGCACAGTGTGTAGTACAGATCAGGGCTAAACATTTCAATGCCATTTTATCAGACACAGTATGTGACTAACAGAACGTTAACCACATAATACACATTTTTACAATCACGGCATGTGAGTGTTCACAACAGAGTGGAGAACTTTGAAAACATTTGTATAGTCTCTTTAAAAACACCTATCATGTTGCCTGAATGTTGTTCATGTGTCGACAATGACTGGAGAGGGATAATAAACTTCTATAGATGGTTGACAGTAATGGATTGTAAGACTGATTGTTCCTCTCAGGGAACATCTGTCAGACACCTCAAGTATCTGCTCCATGCTTTCTCTGCATAGAGAGCTTGTTGATGTGGGTTTACTTGGTGAAGGAGTCATATGAGTTCAGTGTAATCATTTATGAGATACATAGTCCTTTTAAATGGGAGAAACTGGTAACTGGTTAATAGTGCATTATTGTGAAAAATAATATTAGTTTTAACAAGACTGAAAGTATGAATTATTATCATTTCTTGCAATCCCAGCTGCCAGTTTTTACCATAAATTTAGTAATATTTGCAATGTATTGTACAATCCAGACTTCTGTTCATAATCCCACAGAACTTCCATGAGAAAAGGGCAAAGAGCAAAACGGTAATCAGTTTCAAATATGAGTCTAACTTCAATGTGTACGGATCAGGTGTTTGTTTAGATGGGTCTTAAAGAGACTTACATGTCTTTGAATTCAAACAAACTTTTACTTGCAACATGTTTGAGCTTGTGTTGTCTTCTCAGTATTCACAGAAGAACGGAAATAAACACACTTTGTGTATAGATTATTATGAAAAGAAAAAAAACAGATGGAGCCCCCGAGACAAAATAAGGCATTTTCTCATCATCCATCTGAGAAACAACACCTACAGCCTATTTACACCTCTGCAGGATGCCTGTCTTTCTCTGTGTGTGTACGTGTGAGTGTGTTTGGGAGAAGATAGGAGGTTCTTTGTGTTTTTCTCTGGTTCAGTGGTCACATCGCTGCCAAATCCAGAAGGAACGACCACATAAATTACACATTTATAACACATAAATAAAATAAAAATGTATGTGGACACTGTGGTCACTCTGCTAGCTAGGACACCTCTGTGAAATTGAGGGAATTTACAAATAAATTAGACACAAAAAAATTACAAATTATTCTTCCATAAACCCATACAGCTAAATGAATGAAATATTTTTAAAATTGGATGTATATTAAGCTTCAAACTTCATATACCAAAATATATTTCAAAATGTATTTCGGGGGCAAGAAAATTTATCTCCAGTCTTATGGTAGTCTACATCTAAGCTTTATTCATTTTCCAATTTGGTCACACTTTATTTTAAGGTCCAGTTCTCACTATAAACTACAACTTTTGCCTCAAACTCCCAATTTTCTGTTTATTAATAGTAAGGTAGTTTTTAAGTTTAGGTAGAATTAGGGGATCTAAAATATAGTCATGCAGAACAAGCCATTAATATGTGCTTCATAAGTACTAATAAACAGTGAATATACTATAGTAATATGCATGCTAATGCATGTTAATAGTATAAATTGGTCCTTAAAATAAAGTGTTACCTTTATTTTTATTTAAATATGTTATATGTTCACATTTGTTATATACAACAAATAAGTGTTTTCTTCAAATGTGACATAATGAATGTATTTTCTTGGATCGAAATATATGGAGGGCAAAATACCTGTATGTGTATATATATATGTATATATTTACTGTCTATATTACTGTGTGTGTGTACGCGTTTTTGTGACAAATGAGGACATAAATTTGTATAATGACAAAGGTATGACATAGGTATTACAAGGAGAAGGTGACTTTTCAGGACATTACCCCATGTCCCCACTTTTCAAAACGCTTATAAATCACACAGAATGGAGTGTATTGAAAATCTGAAATAGCACAAAGTCTCCTGTGAGGGGTAGGTTTAGGGGTAGGGTTGGTGTAGGGCAATAGAATATACGGTCTGTACAGTATAAAAACCATTACGCCTATGGGATGTCCCCACTTTACACAAATGTAAACCTGTGTGTGTGTGTGTGTGTGTGTGTGTTTATGTTTTTTGTTCTAAATGTCTTCAAAACTTCATTTGCTTGCAGATGTCACTTGCTTTAATATTCTAATGAAATGAAATTCATACCTTTTTAAGTATGACTTAACAGTCCGAATGCTTTAAAAATGAACTAAATATTGCTATAATATCATAAGAACAAATGATTCTTTCTCTTTTGTTTGTCATGAAACACATACTTCTTTTATTCCACTTATTTTTATTATTTATTTTCTGTTGTTTTACAGCATGCCCATACAGCATTATTTGAGGCAGTGGTAAAAGTGTCCTGACAGAGAAGGCCCTAGTTTACTTTCACCTTGAGTGAGCAGACACTGCCAGCGTCCAGATGGCCTCAGACAGAGTGTGAAGAAGACAAAGACAAAGACAGAGACGAGAGCGAGAGAGAGAGAGAGAGAGAGAGAGAG
>NW_015505559.1:439333-449100 GCF_001515645.1 Sinocyclocheilus grahami | reverse complement strand
GATGAAGACTTTGCTCCTGCTGGCATTGGCCTCCATCAAGAGGGTAGGGGACCTGCATGCATTTTCGGTCAACGATTCGTGCCTAGAGTTCGGGCCGGCTGATTCCCAGGTAACCCTGAGGCCCCGGCCCGGCTATGTGCCCAAGGTTCCCGCTACTCCCTTCAGGGATCAGGTGGTGAACTTTTGGTAGGATCCCAATTCGTCGGTCATCCGACGTGACGTCGAGAGTGACCGACTGAAAGGGAACGTCTCGGTTATGTATGGTAACCCTCGTTCCCTGAAGGAGGGAACGGAGATGTCACGTCCTGTCGCCACAGCTCCTGTACAACCGCTGAGCAGCCGGGTCAGCGGCTCGGCTCCCGAGCGAAAAGCTGAATATGTGCTGCATCTGCTGCCTACTTATACTCACGCTGTGATCAGCAGCAGCTGGATGCAATATGTGCATTGGCTCGTTTAGTTTACACTCGAAGTAGATTGGTCTCTCTAAGCGAGATCCCAATTCGTCGGTCATCCGACGTGACGTCTCCGATCCCTCCTTCAGGGAACGAGGGTTACCATACGTAACCGAGACGGTTCGTTGCACGTTTTCTTTCAGAATCATCATTTGCTGATGGAGAGGAAAAGTTAAACATTATAGCATTTTATTTTATGAAAATGAGATAAAGAAGTTTTCGCACTGAAAGAGAAGTGATCTCGCGCTCATAGAACTTAAGACGTGCCAGGCTATATCTGCAGCTAATCTGAATAAAAAGCAGAATGAACCGAAACATTAAGACAATAAACACAATAAATAAATAACATTTATGAATGATGCAGTGCTAATTGAAATATAATTTATTACAGTACATAAACTATAAAGTATATTTTCTACCTTAGGCTATTCTGTGCAGAAAATTGAAATAATTGTTTGTAGTAGGTTTATAAAACAATTATAAAAATTGCCATTAGGAAAAAAATATAGATTACAAATGATTGATTATTGTCCAGCAGTGAATTTGATTTCTTATAGCAAATTCAAAGTAAGAGATAAGAAAAAAAATCCTTGTAAAGAAAAAAAAATAATAATAATACATACATGCATGAAATTATTGTATTTGACATTTCTGTCACTTCTGAAATGATAGCTACGCCCCTGGTGTGACAAAATGTTAGCCAGTATAATGCTTTTAAAGCTCTTTTTAAACATTTTGACTTACATAAATTTCTACATATGCCATGTCATGCCATTGCATCATTGAAGAGTTTTTTCTTTCTCTAACCTATGGTTCTCTAACCATAAAGGCTGCTGTGTAATTTGCCCCCTGACTAAGCATTTAAAGAATTTAGGGGAAGCATTTAAATAATCCTGTGAATGCACTTAAAGAATGCAGAATCGAATCGAATCGAATTTAATTGCAAATCGAATCGAATTGAATTGCAAATCGAATTGAATTGCAAATCGAATCGAATTTAATCGTTCTGAATTTGCAAAAATCGTTCTCGAATCGAAAACCTATGAATCGTGAATCGAATCGAATCGCTGTCTACCCAAAGATTCACAGCCTTAGCAGTTTCTTTAGAAATGTAAAGGGAAAAAATCTACCTTTGGAAAAAATAGTTTTATGTTATGTTACATACATTTACTATACGTGTTTCCTATAGGTTCACATAAACTATAAATTTAAATTATTTATATGCAGTATACCACGGATGTGATACAAAAATATAGGTTAAAAATTACCAAGAAAACTATTTTTGCAAATTTTAAAGACATTTCAGCTTTTTTTACAGCTGTTTTTCCAGTTACAAAAGTGAGCCATCCTCTTGGAGAGAAAGTTAGCAATGATAGATATTAAACGTGTGCTAATGCACTGCTCCTCAACAAACACATTTGTCCTTTAACACTTCTACTGCAAATGATAAGTACTTTGCAGTCAAAACACAAGTCTAGGATCACACTCTGGAGCCCCTTTGTGGAAAAGAAAAAGTGTGATTAAATGTATTTAATGTGCACTTGTACTTCAGATCTTAAAATTGTAGGTAACACTTTATTTTAAGGTGTCTTGTTACACACGTTACTTGCTATTATAATAACAATTAATTATACATAATTACATGCAAGTAACCCTAATCCTAAACCTAACCATATAGAAAGTACATGTAGTTAATTAATATTACTCAGTACTTAAATGTATAATTACACTGTAACAAGGACACCTTAAAATAAAGTGTAACTAAACTTTATTTAAAAAATATATAAAGATATAAATGAAATAAAGGGCCACTTAAAGTTAAACACTTTTTAAAGTACACTTTATTATAATGTTAAATTAAAAGTTTTAAAGTACATTCCAAATCATGATGTTTTAATAATTGTCATGCTTCAAAGAAGTATACTTATTTTGATGTGTTGACTAACATACTAAACCACATAATTTTAACTGTAGTGTGTTTGATAACATAATAAATATATTTTTAAATGTACAAAATTGTAACTATATCATTTCCATAAAGTACTCTTTTTAAAAGTGTACTTCTTTTTCACAAGGGCCGTCGTCCTGCATGCAATTTAATCAAACAGAAGAGAGGAGCCATGCATCGCTGCTTGGACTGTATTCAGGATTTGTCTGTTTGAAATGAGTGAAACAATGATCTACTGAGACTTTAAGTTCTATAGTCTTTCTTTTCTGTGCATATCAAGTGTAATTCAATTAGCTTTGTTTTCTTTTGAAACATAATGAATGATAGCAGCTTTAACATGTTAATGGATTAGTTCCAGCAAACAGTGTTTAAGAAATTCAGAGGCTACACTGGCATGGAGAAATAATAGATTGACTGAATTAATTTTGTTTTTCTCACAGAGCTTTCTCTTTTACTCACAGAGAGCAAACTCAAGTGGGAATTCACTAAGAATGAATTGCGCTCGCTGATAGTGTTGTCATTCACTTGTATGCTTGTCTCTGTGGTTTTAGCACCCAGTTCACTAGAGAAATTATGCACATCAGGAAATGATGCAAACATGTATACACTGCAGTGACAGAGGTATTTTCCAGGGTTATTTTATTTATTTATTTATTACATTAATAAGGGCAATTTTTCTAACTTTTAAATGTGTATTTTTATGGGAAATTCAATCAATAAATGTAATTGGAATAATACACTGTAGGCTGTTACCAATCAAATTAAATCAGTATCAACAAAATCCATCTTTGGGTCATTGAAACATTCATTCAGCTGATTCGTGAAGAAAACAACAAAGCAAATCACTGACTTAATGAATGGTTCATTGAATCATTCATGTGCCAAATTTGTTCAAAACACAGATTCGTGCAGGAACAACTTCTCTGTTGCTCGGGGATGCACAACAGTTCTGTTGTGGCTTCTTTTAGAACTATTTTTGTTGATGAAATAGAGCAGGGGGAAAAAAGACTGTGTATGAAAGAAGTCACTTAATATTAGCTTCCTGTTTTTCAAGCTGTTTTATAAAATCAGTAAGACATTTACAATTCTGCTGATATTCGGAAAAAATACCTTTTTTGCTTGTGTGATATTGCAAACTGTACCATATGTTACGAATAATAAGAACTCATAAAGGGTTTTTTTTTTTCACCCATATATTGAATTTTCGGGGCAATATTTATACATTTTGTTGGCATTTTTGTCCCCAAAGCTCCCAAACTAGAAGAGTACTAGACAATTTTTTTAATTAAGAGTTTTCCCTTAATAAACTCCTAGTTTGCTGCTTATTAATATTTCGTAAGGTAGTTGTTAGGTTTAGGTGTGGGGTAGGATTAAGGGATCTAAAATATAGTCATGCAGAATAAGGCATTAATATGGGCTTTATAAGTAGTAATAAACAGCCAATATGCTGGTAATATGCATGCTAATAAGTAGCTAGTTACACTCTAAAAAATGCTGGGTTGAATACAACCCAGTGCTGGGTTAAATAGGGACAAACCCAGCAATTGGGCTGTTTTGACCCAGCAGTTTGGTTAAATGTTTAACCCAACCTTCTGGGTAGTAACCCAGACCCAGACCCGGTTAAAACAACCTAATTGCTGGGTTTGTCCCTATTTAACCCAGCACTGGGTTGTATTCAACCCAGCATTTTTTAGAGTGTACAGTGAGAATTGGACCTCAAAATAAAGTTTTACCAGCTCTTCAATGTGTCACATGCAAACTTTCTCTAAGAAATAAGTCAAGAGAAGAGAGACAGCTGCCTAGTTAAGCTAGACTGTGGATGCTTTTGAATAAGACACTGAGTTTAACGTTAAAGTACTGCAAAGAGGCACACATGCATAATGTGCTGTCAGTGCAGTTGCTGTAATTGAACAGTATCGTTTTGAAAAGGAAACTACAAACGTACAGACTGCCACTGTGACAGCTGCCAGCGGTGGGGACACAGCATGAGACGTGTTGGGTTAGATTATGCAGTCCCAGTGACTATCCATGTGTCTCTTATGTTAGGACTGGCATGCAATGTGAGCTCTTACTGGATGCGGGAAAAACAAGACGAGGAATTCCCAGTATTTTTAAGTTTCCTGCTTTGTTTTCAGGGCATTTGTTTGTTCTCTTTCTTTTTTATATATATTGAGTATGTACTCTTTAATAAACGTTAACTGTATGATAATGTCTAACTTGGAACATGAAAAACCTTTATTCCTTCTGCAAATCAAATTAAACTTGTAAAGACTTTGCCAAAGCATCAGTCACAGTCATGGAAAGTAATGAGTACTGGTCAAACTAAAAGAATGGATTTTGTTAATTAAATAATTGTGCTTAACAAAGAACAACAGCTCCGAGGCCTTCAGATGCCACAGAGGTACAGGACATAAAACTGACAAGCAAACTAATTATCTCCAAAAATTACTTCATCTTATTGTCTATGCTCATAAGGCATTTGTTTGTTCTCTTTCTTTTTTATATATATTGAGTATGTACTCTTTAATAAACGTTAACTGTATGATAATGTCTAACTTGGAACATGAAAAACCTTTATTCCTTCTGCAAATCAAATTAAACTTGTAAAGACTTTGCCAAAGCATCAGTCACAGTCATGGAAAGTAATGAGTACTGGTCAAACTAAAAGAATGGATTTTGTTAATTAAATAATTGTGCTTAGCAACAAAGAACAGCTCCGAGGCCATGTTCAGATGCCACAGAGGTACAGGACATAAAACTGACAAGCAAACTAATTATCTCCAAAATTACTTCATCTTATTGTCTATGCTCATAAGACAGCTATGCTCATTAGTCAGGGAAGGAGGCCATTAAATTTGTTGTGAACACAGGCAGCTGTGTGGTGTTATAATCGCACTTGGCATAGAGATGCCCCTCTCTCAGCTGCATGAAACAATACAGAAGGTGAACAGCACTGTTGTGAGAGAAATACCGCAGTGTTGGGGTAATTTACTGGAACATGGTCATTCTTACTTGATTACAACACCTTGCCAATGGCGTTATCTTTGTTTTTGCTTTAAGACATTTTTATTCTGGGTCAAAACTGACCCGAATGCGACAAAACTGTTAAAATGTGTAAAATGTTCCTTTACTCTTCTGTCCTTTTCTCTCGCCCCTGATTCAACGTAATCCTGACGTTCATGTTCGTCTATTTTTTGACATCACACAGGATCCAGATTGAGGACTAATCTTCCATCCGATGTGAGCAGAGCTATAATCGGGGGGCCAGTGACGAAAGTCACGCAGGCTTACCTTTCTTAAGATTGTACAAGACAAGTCACTGCTATTCCCTTCCAGAGAGTTCAGGCTACAAGTCCCTTTGCACTTTAAATATGAGAAATCTGAGCTGGAAATCCCCCATGAATGTCACACTGCTGTTTGTGGGAATCACAAAATGTGATAAAGGACAAAGCTCATTCACTACATTGATAATAAAACTTGCTGTGGTTGCTTCTCTTTTATTACACAGACAGAGATTAACGTTATGAACAGACATTTTTATGTAACACTTTAGTTTGGGGACCAATACTCACTCTTAACTAACTATTAACTATGACTTTTGCCTCAATAAACTTCCAATTGGCTGCTTATTAATAGTTAGTAAGGTAGTTGTTAAGTTTAGGTATGGGGTAGGATTGAGGGATCAAACATATACAGAATAAGGCATTAAAATGTGCTTTATAAGTACTAATAAACAGCAAATATGTTATAATATGCATGCTAATTAGCTAATAGTGAGAATTGGTCCCTAAACTAAAGTGTTACCACATTTTCTTCTTTAAAAGGGATTTATTTAAGATACAAAACTCATATTTTCTTACAATTTACAGGTCAAATGTAACATTTATTTCTTAGTTTTTCTCTTTTTTCTTTTTTCTTGATTAAGATATTACAAACAGTATCCCAGCCAGTATAGCAAATACACTGAAACTCTCTTTCTTGACTAAATCTCTTTAATATCTCAATTTTCTCAATAGCAATGAGAATCAATTGCAAGCAAGTGGAGACTTTTGTTAAAGACCACAGGGATTTGTGAACATTTATAGGGATTTTATTTATTTATTTGTTTATTTAAACATTAAACTGTCCTTCAAATTAGCCACGCTGGCTAAATCGGGCACAGTTGATTTTATGAATTATTAAAGTGTATTGTGTGATTAAATAAATAAATAAAATAAAACAACTGTTCTCTATTGTAATATATTTTAAAATGTAATTTATTTCTGAGATGGCAAAGCTGAATTTTAAGCAACAGTACTCCATTATTCAGTGTCACATGATCCTTCTTCAGAAATCATTCTGAGAAGTTAATTTATTATCAAATTTGAAAATATTTGTGCTTCTTAATATTTTTGTGAAAACATGCTAAATAGTATTCTTTGATGAACAGAAAGTTCAAAAGAATAACATTTGTTTAGAATAGAACTATTTTGTACTTTTCAAAAAAAATATTATTTTTGATGCTGAATAAAAAAAAAAAGTTGTCCCCAATTTTTTGAATAGTAGTGTATATTCTTATCATTTATCTCAATCATGTCAATTATATTTCTCGCTAGGACTTTATTATTATTTTATTTATTATTTAGTCATTTAGCAGACGCTTTTATCCAAAGCGACTTACAAACGAGGACAATAGAAGCAATCAATTGTAGTATTAAAACAACTAAAAACAGATCCAAAACTAAAAGCTAAAACTTTATAAATACTACTTATACACATTTTAAAAATAAAGAAATTAAATAAAAATGACAAATGCATACAACAAAATTTCAAAACTTAACTACAATATATATATTATTTCATTTCCATTTAGTTTGTTGAAGTATTAAAATAACTCAAATTAAATCAAACTAAAACTTAATAAAAGACCTATACAGACATACAGACATATTCAGACATAATGTAACTAGAATTAAAATAAATGACAAATTCAAATAATACAACTCAAATGACAGTAGTTTATCAGTAATCCTAAAAAATAACGCTGTCAAACATACATGCTAAAAAAAACAATAACTTACTGACACATAGTAAGAAATGGTTATAAAAAACTGAAACAGAAGTGAAACAAGTAGTAGGAAAGAGGAGAAATAAAAAGCGATGCTTATCCTTTGCCGGTGACAAATGCATACAACAACATTTCAAAACTTAACATTTAAATGAAAAACAAAAAATAAAGCTAAAAAACAATTCAAAATATTAAAGAACAAAAGGTATCAGGGTATAATAATAATTCTAACATAAAACTAAGCCAAACACCAAAAACAAAAATGACATAAAGCAAGCGCAGACACTGACAAGATACGCGATACAGAACGAGACCAAACGCGATATCAGCACGTCTCCACACAGGACTTAGGTGAAATATCCTGATACTAAAATGTAGTTAAACTAAAATCTCCATTAAGTCCCCTGAGCTCATAAATCAAATTTTTTTATTTTATTTTTTTTTTTTTTTGTGGACTGCGCTGTAATCAGCTGAATTTGGCTCATTGTGTGCACTGTGCTCTTAGAGGGTGAGGCGGTTGTGGTCAGGTGTCCTCTCGTCCCTCTGTCTGCTCTCAGACAGGCAGCAGGCTCCATTATATACACTCAGCACAGCAATGATGACCTAGTTCACAGACTACAGATCTCAAACAACAAGATTTGACTTTTCTCAGGCTGCATATGCAAGTTGACCTCATACTGTCCTATAATGCAATATTCTTGCTTATTACAGTCACACATGCCCAACATTTGCACATATTTATCAAATCAGTTGTTTTTTCGTTGACTAGTGTGATCCGAGTTTCAGTCTTTGGAAATGGAAATTATTAAATCGCTTTGAACAAACAACAATATTATGCTATTTTGACAGGTGTTCTGTGCTCAACTCTTTTTTACTTTTTTCTTTTTTCTTTTTTTGGAAAAAAAAAAGTGAGCGTATTCTTAAAGATGAAAGCAAACATGAGAATGGATATCTTTACTGAGTTCAAAGCATGAATTCAGGTGGATGTACACAATAAGTTGTTATGTTAAAGACGACAATGTATTTCATGTAACAAAAGTATCCGTGTGTATATTTTACCCAGTGGTTTCAAATAGTGGTAGCAGGTCTGCTAATGTAGCCTCACTCAAAGTGGTAATCTAAAATTATATCTCCATAAAGAAAATGAGAGGCTATTTGACAAAATCAGAACGGTCGGTGACCATCAAATGCATTCCCTAAGTCTTATTAATTTCCTCATCAAAATCCAGTCTAGACATATGACCCCTGCTGAATTCTATTTCAGAAACGCAAAATGGCACTATTACTGTGAGAGAAAAGCAGGGTAAGAGGTTCTGGAGCAGGCAAAGAATGAAATAAAATCAAAGAGATGAGTGGAGAAATTATTCAATTCTTCTTTTCAACGGAGCGAGCCAGTCAACTATTTACCTTTGCTGGTGGAGGAGAGCTCTCTTTGATGCAGTAATGAATAGATATGGTGTGAGCTCAAGGCTTTTTCATTGGGGGGGGGGGATGCATATCATTCTTATTCTTTCTTACCCAAGACTATTAATTTCACATGCAGACCATTCAACAGAAAGTATGGCCCGATGCAAGAGCTCAGAATTGAAAAAAAAAAAAAAGAAGCATAAATGAGGTACGATGTCAAGGTAGTAATTACCATCGAATTTCAACACCCAGTTTTCCTTCACACAAAGGGAGAAACTTTAAAATAGCTGACATTAAGAATCTAATTACAAATCTCCTAAGATTTTGTCTATGAATACAAGTATTAAAATATTGTTTCTTGTGTGAGTGTGTGTGTGTGTGTGTGTTGTTTTGCTTGCTTGTTTGTTTGTGCTTATTTTATTTCTCTTTTAGTGTTTTGTCTATGAATGCAATGAAAATATTTTTTAAATTACTTCGATTTTTTTTGTTCTGTTTTATTTTGTTTGCGTGTTTGTTTGTTTTTTTAGTCTCTTTTTAGTCTTTTATCTATGAATGCAATGAAAACAAGCAGTTTAAAAATACTTTTTTCTGTTCTGATTGTTTGTTTTTACTCTCTTTTTAGTCTTTTGTCTACAGATGCAATGTAATTATTCTACACTTAATAAGCAATTTAAAAAAAATCACATGTGTTTCTGTCTTGTTCTGTTTTTTATGGTTTTTAGTCTCGTTTTAGTCTTTTGTCTATGGATGTAATGAAAACATTCTATACATATAAAGCTATAAAGTTTTTCTTTTAATTGTTACATATTTGTTTTGTTTGCTTGCTTACGGTTTTTGGTCTCTTTTTATGTATTTTCTTAGTCTCTTTTGTCTATAAATGCAATAAAAATGTTCTATCCGGGGGTTTTTTTTT
>NW_015505559.1:436774-438854 GCF_001515645.1 Sinocyclocheilus grahami | reverse complement strand
TGTTCTATATGCCTTTAACTTGAACACTGCTTAAACATGGAAATGAAAATTTAACTTAGGGGGGGGGGGGGGGGGGGGGGTTCTTGTTACAATCATGCTATTAGATCACCCTCTGTTGGCCAAGTGCAGTACAACTTTGTTTCCAGCTTGTCTCCTGGCAGAGCTCAAAAAATAAAAGAAGAGAAAATAAAGAATAATCATATTAACATGTTCAAGCAAAGGGAGTCTCAGCACAGATCTTCACTGCAAGGTGCTTTGAACACTTAGTTTTATCAAAGTTATATTTGGTTAGTCTTATCACCTCACCCACATTGGTTTTTTTTTATGTAAGTTGTTGTTGGATGTGCCACCAGCTGCTGTAAAAAACAGCGACTGCACATTCTATATTAAAGTTTCAATTGTCAGGTTTTTTATTTAAATTCATTCTAATGCATAACACCATTTTCTAAAAGAAAGGCTCCTTTTCAAAACTTATATTCCACATTAATGCTGCTGATTTCAGATACATGTATTTCACATTCTTTATAAAGACTTCTTTTGTTTAAATTTTTAGTTGCATGTGGCTCTTTTTTTACCGTTTGAATGAAGTTTTACAGTTTGACTGAATGAAGTACAATTCAAACACTTTCAAGAGGTTCAGCTTTGTACCTTATTTACCCCTGAGTACTTAAAAGGTACATATTTGTTTGTACCTTTTGAAAAGTTTCCACCCCAGTGACAGCTTTTGTACCTTTTTCTGAGAGTGTACGCTTTCAAGAGGTACTAATAAATACCAACAAAAAAAATGTGGTTTTTAGTTTTTTGTCTATGAATGCAATGAAAATATTCTACACATATAAAGACGTTTTTGTTCTGTTTTGTTTTGTTTGATTGTGTGTGGTTTTTGTCTCTTTTAGTCTTTTGTTCATGAATGCAATTAAAATATTCTATATTGTACATATAAAGCAGTTTAAAAAAAAAAAAAAATTCTGTTCTTTTTCTGTAAAATGACACTTTACAATAATGTCACGTCTTAATAGTAAATGCATTAATTAACATGGACTAACAATGAACAATATATTTTAAAGCAATTTTTAATCTTTGTTAATGTTAGTTAAAATATAATTGGTCATTGTTTGTTCACATGTTAGTATTGACAGATACACTTAATGCTTTTTAAAATATGAATCATTGTAGACAATGTGTTAAATTAAACCTTATTGTACAGTGTTACCAATATGTTTTTACAAATAATATGCTTTTTTTTGTCAAAACATGTTTTTGTTATTTTGTTTTTGTTTTACTTTATTTTAACTTCCTGACCTTGACACATATTTTTACCACTTTGTTTTTCTTTTCCCTGGTCAAAATGTAATTTATGCCAAACTCGGTGCGTATTTTCCTCTCTCTAATTCAGAAATGTAAATATGTCCATCATAGATGTGTATTCAAGTCACATTTCTTTGCATGAATGATTTTATGTACCTAAGAATTAATGAATTAAATAATAGTTTGGACAGAAAATGAGTGTCACGTCATTGACCCAGGTGTGTTGAAGCACAATGTTTGTCTAATAAGTATGATTCTAAAATAGGAATTCATACCAAATGTTGAGCCTGGAAGTTTAAATGAGCCATTTGATCTTTTAATCAGAAGAACTGTGGAGATCTTTAAAGCACCGCAGCAATACTTGCCAATTTAATAGGTTTCATCATGGAAAAGATCTTCCTGACATCTTAAACCTGCTGAAGTAGGTTTGATTCTGCTCTTGTTTTCCATAATCGAAAGCCAAACATTTACCTCACTGTCCTATTGCATGAGAAGAAAATAATTGTTTTCCCTTTTTCCATTTTTCAACCTGGACCCTACCTTTTGCAGTCTGACATTCAGCTTTGGGGCAGATGTATCTGGCTGACCTTGCTAGAGCTCTCATGGTTGCGCTGGACTGATGAGGTGTGAGCTGAACCGTGGGAGCAGGTGGCTGGAGGAGAGTTAAGAATGAGTTTGATTACCCCTGCAATTAATCTGAAATAATAACATCCATCTAATGCTATGACTGGACCAGGTCATCTGCTTTTTTTATTTTATTTTAAAATTTAAA
>NW_015505559.1:414045-436082 GCF_001515645.1 Sinocyclocheilus grahami | reverse complement strand
ATATTAGAATGATTTCTGAAGGATCATGTGACACTGAAGACTGGAGTGATAATGCTGAAAATACAGCTTTGCATCACAGGAATAAATTACACTTTAAAATATATTCACATACAAAACAGGTATTTTAAATTGCAATAATATTTCACAATTTTCCTATTTTTACCTTATTTTTGAACAAATAAATGCAACCTTGGTGAGCATTTTCAGAAACACAGTGTAAGTAAGCAGGGTCCCAAGCTTTTGAGGACCAAAAAGGCATCATAAAAGTTTCATAAATGCAGTCCAAATGACTGATGCAGTTGTTTTTTGCGAGAAACGGACTGAAATTTATGTCATTAGTCACTGAGAAACAGCTTGTGACCTCTGGCGACCCTTACAACCCACGGCGGATCTTCCTCCGCTATATGCATCATAAATGCAAATTATACAAACCGTTGCCTACTGTAATTTCTTGTTGATGTATGGGTGTTTCTTCAACTATGAGCATTTTGGGCCCTGTGCACTTTAAAGAGGATCAACTCTGAAAACACGCTTTCACACTCTCACTAGTTTATTCATTTCGCCCACTAGCATTGCCCAACAGTGTACAGACAGTTTTAAAACATTTTAAATCAATTTTTTATTTCTTTTTATTGTTGTTTTAAAATCTTATGTACCTTTATTGGTTATTCTTTATCACTTTTATGATCTACAGACTTACTGTAGATAACGGGAGAATTCAAGCATTTTTGTAATTTAATGTAATTTCTGCCACATCTCAAATGATGTACTGTATTCTTTGATGGAAATGAAATTTTAAACAATTTTTGGACTATAATGCCAGATAACTTTGTTTTGCTAATGCTAATTTCATAGCTACACTCAGAAAAAGGTACAAAGCCAAAGGGGTCATATGATGCTTTTTTAAAGATCATTATTTTGTGTATTTGGTGTAACAGAATATGTTGACATACTTTAATGTTCAAAAAACACATTATTTTTCAAATACTGTACATTATTGTAATATTTATTACAATATATATACAAATATTTCCACATAGTGAGGTAGATATGTGGGGGCGTGTTAGAACGAGCCGTTTTAGGGGGGCGTGGCAGAGTCTTAACTTTGATAAAGAATATCTCTTTGGTTTTGAGACTTTAGTCTTTGCAACTTCAGGGATCTTATCTATGCACAATCAGCTTGTAACACTGCAAAGAGAAAGGAAAACTTGAAATCGCATCATATGACCCCTTTAAGGTGCAAGAGCTAAAACATACATCTTTGTAACTTACCTACCCCTAAACGGTACACTTTAGTATCTTAAAGGTACATATTAGCACTTTAAAAGTACATAGAAGTACATAAAAGTACATTTAAAGTTTTTTAAGCCAGTTTTGTACCTTTTTTTTATAAGAGTGTATCATTTTGTGTATCTTAAATGCACAAAATGTAATAATATTTGCACACGGTTTTGCATAATTACAGCCAGAATGGAAATGATACACAATTAAATGTTTTTATTTTATTATATATATATATTTTTTATATATATATATATATATATATATATATATTTTATTTATTTTTTTTGTCACGCCCCCTCCATTGACAATAGAAACACTTTGTGCCCCCAGATTGACAACTGCATTTTGTTGAATAATGAAAAGTTCAATTCTTGGCTGAAAACTATTCTTTTGTCAGTAGGCCTCCTTTATTATGTTATTATGTACGTACAGGTTGTAGACTGTGCTTCAAAAGCTCCTGTGCAGCCCTGATAATTACCTCCTAAGCCCCATACTTTGAGACCACTGATCAAAGACAACAACGAGCTGGAGGTCAAAGTGAGGTGGCAAAAGAAACTTGCTCTTGCTGATGTTCAATGCAGATCTAAAATCAATTTCCTTTTGGTTTTGACTCAGATGGCTGCATGTGCTCCCAACATGATTATCATGTATGGCTGATATGACATCAGGAATGCACAAGCAATCATAGTACAGTGGCACTTCTGCTGAAGCGCTCTTGAATGAACTTTCAGCCACAGATTTTAATCTACAGTTTTTGGCAGAGATCCCTGTCTGATTGGATGGGTCTTGCTCCCACTGGAATGATATATGGATTGGAAATGGTAATCCCATATTATGTATGAGCAAGTGAAAGCTTCACTGTGGAATAATGCTGGTAATATTTTGTGCTTTCCTTTTGTTACACAAGTGCACTTTATTTCCACTTCACCAGTGGGAGGTTTTGTGCATGTGTGAAAGAGTGTGGGATACAATAACTACCTGGCCATTTTTTTCTTCATTGATGTATTTTTTTGTGTAATATTTTCAGCAAGGAGGTGGAGAGCCAAGAGTCCTTGGTGACATTGCCTACAGCACTCTAGCGGTTACCCATTTGTATGCGTCCATGTGTGAGAGTACATCACTTGCAACAAGCTGCACCCACATGCCTTTTCCCCAGAACCGCAAGGGCATGGCTCACATTTGCTTATTGAGTTACAGGGCATTGGTGTGAGAGCATAATGGAATTTTCTTTGACTTAATTTATTCCAGGTATGATCTGTCATGAAGAAGAGGGTCATGGGACAAAGTCACTAACAAGCTACAGATAAAAGGTCTGATGAAGAGACCGACTCAAGAACAGATGCTGACAACATGGATGTGGATGTAAACAAATAAAAATTTTAAAACAGCCCAAATCTAAAATTTTACTTATCCTCGTGAAAAATAAGCAAACTTTAGCATACTTATAAGTATAAGGCATTATAATGCATTAAGAATACCCTTATGATGCATTATGAATGCAGGCTTCATCTACTGTTATAATGCATCACACAAATATGTAAGTATCATAATGTATTGTAACTTTTATGATAATTTATCAGATGATACAATATATTATAAGGTTGTTTATAAAGCATTATAAAGCATTAAGAATACCCTTATAATGCATTAGTTACCATTTTATTTACACCTTCGAAAAATCCTTTACAGTGTACTTATGGAAATAATATACTTTAAAAAGAATAGACTTGTGTGAATTGAATGTAATGTTTTAGACAGTCAAATGCATGTTCATTGCAGCTAAATGAAAATGTATTATAGTGATATACGTTTCTTAAATGTAATGTTATTTATATAAAAGTATCTGAACTTTTTGACCCACTTAAGCGCATTTTATATGTGATTTCATAAGCATTTCTGTGGTCTTTGAAATATGGTTAAAGTGTACTGCCAAATGTACTGACAAGCATTTATAGTAAACTAAAACATACTATAATGTAATCTCTATTGAAACTTGTAAGTCATTTATTTTAAATATATTTGTACGGATGAAGTTGCAATTTAGCACATTTAAAAATATATAAACTTAAAATGTAATATAACTGTCATAAAGCAAGGCCAGACACAACGGGTAAGTGAAAGACAGGATGGTTTATTGATACAAGAGGTGGATGAGTGGAACGGGTTAGGTTAAGGCAGGAGAGTGTCAACAGAGTGAAGGATTCCAGGGTTCTTAACGGAGTTCTGAGGGTGAGTGTCTGATGCCGGTTTCGTGGGAGATCGTGGAACAGCTTCCAAGGAGTCGTTGGAGGATCGCAGGTGAACCAGAAGGTAAGTCTTTCTAGGAGAATATCGTATAGAGAGTCCAGAACAGTCCATAGGCGTGAACGGTCAACCGGACAGTGAGTGACCGTGATGTGTGTGTATTGTAGTGTGGGTGATCAGAACTCAGGTGACTGTGATCGGGTGATTATCCTGGCTGGTGACTGCAGTGACTGTGATGAATCCCTGACAATAACAAAGTACAGAACAGTCATGAAAGTGTAGCTTCAAAGTGACTTTTTATTTAATTACTATTATATTATCTGCAAATATGTTTTTATATATATATTCATTTAAGATTTGAAGTAAACTATAAGTGCACAATAAATATGATTCTTTTTCACAAAGGTATATTTTTAGCAGCAACAAATAAAGATTAATTCTGAAGTTTCACGTTCATATCTTCATAGAATGTCAATAACTGAAATTTTCAAATGTGAAAGAGACATTTCCTCACCAGTAATGCTGATCCAAACTGCTTCGCCTACATAGAGTCACGGGGATGCTGGAGCCTATCCCACCGTCTCAGGCCAAGGGCAATGGACGGCCAGTCCATCACAGAGTAAAAGTGATTCACACCGCATATGAATCAAATGGCAGAAAAGTTTTGAGACAAACAGTAGAGAATGTCTGTGTGTCTGTGGTGGAGATGTTGAGTCAGAGACTGCTGTGTCTGCAGTCATCAATGATCCACACAGATCACATATCTCCAGTGCATTGTTCAACGCTCTGATCATCCTGCACCTGTTCAGAAAACTCGACTTTTATGAAACACGTAGTTCTGTCTTTGAATTTAATTGAAATGCAGTGACATCTGGTTGCAATATGAGGAGAGGGACATGCTATTCAATACATCCAAGCATTCTTAATTTATGACATACAAAGGCGCTCAAAACTCTGCGTTCAAAAGTCATGGGTCCCATTTGTGGGTCATCCATCAATAAAGAATTTGGAAATGCCTTAGCCAAAAACATGACACTTTCTGCATGCTTCCTGTCAAACACACTTTTTTATTGTCCTTGTGCATTTTTATTGTTCTTTCTAGAGCACAGTTTCGAATGCAACTGATTTCTCTGCTTTATGTTGACTGTCAGGCTGATAAATAAAACGAATCAGCCTCAGATGTCCAATATGTTGCCCAAGGCTGGAGAGTGATCGGGCTCTCGTCACTAGAAAGGTATTGGAAAGAATCGAACTGTGTGACAAAATTATCTGTCAGTAAACAAGTTATTCTGAAGCATGATAAATTTGCTAAGATGGGTTAGTAAGCAGCAATGATGGGATTTTAAACTGCGAAGAGTGCTTGCCCAGCCTACCTGACCCCATGCTATTAGACTGCCTCACTTTATGTGTGAGGGCATTATTTGGATAGGCTGGTGATGTATGGGACTTCAGTGTCATTTTAATGTTGTGGCATATGATAAAGTGAGCAAGGGCATCTCATTACATTCTCAGCTGTTGACTGAAGGTCTAAAGTACACAATTCATAATTCTTGAGTGGCACGCACCGGCACTTCATCCTCAATGACCCATTTGCATTTAAACTCTCAGATTATGGCTTCTTTTCGTCGAGCATAGCAGTGGAAATGTCCCCACATTTGTGCCCTTCTCACAAGGAAATTTGCTTAGAAGTCTCACAATGTAAAATAGGCATAGCTCTGTCATGAAACTCTATTATAGTAATTTATTGGATCTTCCAAGCTCGCAACACAGCCATATCAATCTCTCTTGTCTATCTACACAACATTATTTATTCCCTTCTGGTCCAGTTTAGTACTGTGCACATGAAAATTTTCTTTGGCCCTCCACCTCCCCAGCACCACCTGTCTATATCTGCTATGAGGTTCTCCCTTCTTTAACTTGCAGCAGCAACATGTATCATAATCCCTGTAATTCTGCGTACATTTCAACAGAAATCTTTGCTCATGCCAGCGGCAGCAACAAAGCAGTAATTTGCCAAAATTAACCCTATCCCTAAATCTGTGTAAACTTTCATTTTTGGGTGAACTATACATACCACAAATTGTTGCTATCCATGAAACACATTGTTGCATTTTTGTATTGCGGTATATTGTGACACAACATACTGTTGCACCCCTACAACCTACAATCCATTCTTATCAATAAAATGCTGTTAAAATCTATTTCAAGGGTAGTCATGAATTACTGTTCTGAGACTGTTATTGCAAGACCTGTCCTATGTTACTCATGGTTTAAATGGATAGACTTTGGCACAACACAATGCAAAATATTTGAGAATATGGGTTGTTTTCTGCTCACACCATGAGCTCTATATTCCCAGCTACAGTAAAGAGGCTATGGAATGGTAATTTAATTCATTTTATATTTAGATTAAGCTAAATGTCAGAGTTTGGCTGTTAATTTTTAAGGGTTGTAGGTCATATTTGACCTCCCTTATATGTCACTGTCGGGTTGTTGGAAAAATACTTATAATCAAACAGCCATCAGAGAAATATGCAAACATGGTTTTAAGCTTTCAGCATTCAAATGATCTATATCTATGATTCATGTGACACATTCTCCATGTGTAATCCAAATGTGTTATTGGTAATCAATGTGTTGCCGTTGAGAACATGAATTTAGTTCTGCATCAGTTACCATGTTTTCACCGTTTGGCTTAGTCACTCATATCAAGGAAGTGAGCATGCTGAGTTACTCTTTTTACACCCCTGGAAGAAAATGACTGGTGCAAAACAGCTCCACATGAGATCTCCATAGTTCCTCTCCTGTTAATAGAGGAGTCGCCATGAGACATGCATTATTATTAAGACATAATGAGGTCATAACCAAGTCCAGAGTATTTACAGGAACACAACCATTTAGCTGTAAATCCTGGATATTTCTAAAACGCAGATCTCCTTTTTCGTACGATGACAGTCATGGCTTTGAGAAATGGTTTGCTTGTGTGTTGGCGTCGTTTTCCTCACTGTTTCAGTGATTCTGTTGGTCACCCAGCATGATCCCAATCATGGTCTACATGAAAGCACTCCAGTCTGCCCAGTGGGCCCACAACAGACAAGAGAATGACTCAGTCGTGATTCAGAGCCACAGTTTAAATGCTCATAAGTCTCAATTCACATTCAGCCCAGACAAGCCTGCTTGATGCACATCCAGTTGGTATATATTGCTCACAATACATAATGTAATGCAGACCGCAATGATAAAATGCTATATGCCATTAAGGACTTATGGAATGCCATTATGTGCCATCTCAGGAAAAAAGTAATAAAATGATGAAAAATTTTATAAATTGAGTGCACTTCATGCACTTTTACTTGCCATGGGTTGATTTTTATTAACACTAACAGAATTTCTCTTTTTTTTTCTTTATGAAGGTCACATTTAAGACTTTCATGAAAACTTTTTACAACGCTTTTGTCATTTATTATACTTTTCAAATGCTTTTTATGCATAAATGTTATGTTTTGTCCCAGACCCAGACATTCAGTGTTCAACGATGAAAATCCATTATTAAAAAGAAAAAAGATTTTTAAAACTGTGACAAAAGTGTGAAAAAAAACATGAAAGTCTACTTCATTATTACATTTATTTAGCAAAAATTTATTTTTACACAACAAGACAAGTGAAGTGTGATGAAAACAAAGAAAAATCATCCGTGAACAGATTATATTTATTGTTCGTAATTTATAACCAAGCTGTAATTTAGTTAAATTATGAAAAAGGCGATAATATACGTAAAATCTTAGCAAGACAAAAAAGGAGTCTAAAAATGTTTTACAATTCCTTCACAGAATGCTATTAAACACAATAGATCCTGGTGCGGGAAATGCCTTTATTATGGAGATAAATAAACTAGTGAGAGTGTCAAAAGTGTATTTCTTTTCTAAAAGTCCACAGGGTCAGACGTGCCCATAGCTGAAGAACCAGCCATAACTGAAACAAATGCATAACTAATTTTGTCGGCTGTAACACACATCAGTCCAGATTCAGATTTTAAGCTGACAACGACTTCACTAATGCTGATGAAATGCATGAAACGGTAATGAAACATGCAGCCATTTCCTCAAACAATGAGGGTTTGGAAAGTCTAAGTTATCTGGGAGATGATTGCTTTATCACCCCCTGCCAAAAATGTAGATCATATTATAATCTGAAGCCGGATGGAATGGAATTCAGGTGAGCGTTGTCAGAAGTCTTAATGTAATGCAGTAACTGGACTGAAAAAGCCACAGCAGTAAATGTGTTGTACAGCCTTTGTGATGAAAGATTTAAAACTAAAACCTTTCTCCCGGTGCCTTTCAGAATAATGCAACTGTACACACAAGAAACCTGACTGACAGTCTTCAGGAAATCAAATTTAGTGAGTTTATTTATTTATTTTTGGTGTAAAAAAAAAATGGTTCTTGATGCATAAATAACAGTGTAAAATCAAATAAACCAACACCATAATATCAAAGCTTTCTTATGCTGCAATTGCAGTAATTTCAGACTTTTTACAATGCTCAAGGATTTTCTCATCATTATCTGAATGAGGAAGGATTTTGACTTTGTGTGTGAGTGAGTGAGTTTGCACAGTTCAGGACAGCCGACATCCCAGAGACAGTTTTGAGAGAGACGAGAGAGGTTTTAAAGGCCTCGCTAGATGTTCAAGATTTTATGGACGCTTTTATTCACTTGTAACTCCTCATTCTTCTGCCACAGTAAATAAACACAGTGACATTTCACACTTGAAAAATGTGTAAGATTAAGAGCAGGAGTCTATATAAGATTAAAGCAGTTAGTCATCAACAGTTAAACACACACATGCACACACACTTGCTCACTTGGGTGGAGGCATAATGTAATATTGTTAGACCTCTAATTGTTAGACCTTAAACTTGATTATCAAATGTAAAATATATATATACAGTATCTCACAGAAGTGAGTACACCCCTCACATTTTTGTAAATATTTTATTATATCTTTTCATGTGACAACACTGAAGAAATTACACTTTGCTACAATGTAAAGTAGTGAGTGTACAGCTTGTATAACAGTGTAAATTTGCTGTCCCCTCAAAATAACTCAACACAGCCATTAATGTCTAAACCGCTGGCCACAAAAGTGAGTACACCCCTAAGTGAAAAGTTTATATATATATATTTTAAAAATACTTATTGTTTTTGTTTGTTTTTTGTTTGATTGTTTGTTTGTTTTTTGACCAATTCAACCTTTTTTACTAAAGAAAGTTAAAGTATTAGAGAAAATACTAAAGTGCAAACTGATTGTAATATTTTTGGACACTTAACTGTTAATTGCAATTAAATGAAAATGTATTAAAATGTATAAAATGCAATTAGCTGGACTTTAGAGTGCTTTTACCCCACTTAAGTAGGACTTCAATACGTTTTTATAAATTATTTCAAAATTATTTCTATTGCCTTTAATATATAAAGTATACTGCTGAATGTACTGACAAGGATTAATGATAAAATAAAATAATACCTTATTGTTATTTCTATGGTAGCTTGTATGTCATGGATTAAAAAAAAAATAATAATAATTAAATGTGATATCTAATAACTGTTCAAATTATAATCAAGTTCTTTACATGTTCTTTAGTATGTTAATCAACACATCAAAATAAGTGTAGTTCTTTTAGTAGGTTATTTAATATATATATATATATTTTTTTTTTTTTATGTACTTTAAAGCAAAGATTTGAAGTACACTACAAGTGCACATTTAAGTGCACTTCTTTACACACATAGTCTTCACATCCCTAAGAACATCCTTTTCATCCGGTAAAATTTGCTGTAATGCATGGCTTGTCGTTTTATTCTTGTAGAACATATTAAATAATTCTGCTGAAATTGTTTGTTTCTGACCATGAACATTGCAATCACTAAACATGTTTGACAGCAATTTTCATGTCATGTGAGAAGCTATTCTTCATCTGAATCAAACAGGAGCGCATTAAGACATTTAAGACATTGATTTTTATTCCTATGTTTACTTCAAACCCCAAAACAAAATCAACCTTAAAAAAAAAAGAAAACATTTTCAAAGCCTTGGTCCCATTTCAGAACAATGATAGGCATGGGAACGGGTTTAAACTGAATGTGACTATACTCCATGAAGAGCGCCGTCATCTCTCTTGTGACCTAAATTAATGGTAAAACATTCCCTTGTGCATTTAACCATTAAGACTCGAGGAAAGCCAGAAGTTTGTGCATGCAAGTGTCACGAAAAGAAGCAGGCCACATGCTGCCAGACCAAACAGCACAATCTCCAAATTAGCTTTACGTGACTGAGGCTCATATCAGGGAGAATAATTTAGAGGGCCATAAATAAGTAATTGTGTCTAGTTAGAATGATTCAAGTTTGATATACAACATTGTAAAATATTTGGACACAAGCTGGTGGCAGATGGATGTTTGGCTGGATGCTGTTGTGAGTCAGGGTGGTCAGCGTGAAGGATGTCCGTCCGGTTTTTCAGGACCCGGCGTTCCTGGCAGGATTCAAGCGTAGAGAATACTGGCTGCCCGGAAGATCAGCCCAGACCAAAACACAGCCTTCACATTAGACACCAAATGATTCCCACAGCTTTCCACATATTTCTCTGGCTTTTATTTTTGTGTTTGTTCTTCTCATCTCCTCAACCCAACGACCCAACCACTTTCATTCCTATCCTGCTATCTGTTTTCGAATCTTCCTTCAATATCTTTTCTTTTCAGTTCAGATGCATTCTATCTAAATGTGTAATGGTATGTTTAAAGTTTATAGAAACAATATACAGACTGTATGAGCACAGTTCAGTTCTATGAATAAAACTATATCAGTGTGAATATATCTAGCAGTTATGGCCCTCAGGATAGTCATAATGGGATCTAGTGTAAGGGGTAGTTTATGATGCATCATGGATCTGTGCTGTGCGGAAACCAAGCAGTCGCAAATCCTGATGTGTTATTAAATATGACAAAAAAATAATTTATTTTCACTCCTGTTGTTCACTCCTATGCTTGTATCTACACTATATGAAAATATCTTTCAAATAAAGATTATTAGAAAATGTTATTTCAGACTTTTTACTTTTTTAACATTTTTCATTTAATTCATAGTCTTTCTTTTGTAATTAATTGGAAAATTTACTAGTAATTTCTGAGCGAAAATTGTATCTACACCATTTTTTCAGTGTATACAACTTCACAGTGCTTTTCTTTTCTTTTCTTTACTAATTTTATATCTTAACTATCAAACCATTATTCTTTACTAGTTGTAATATTTAAATTTGTTTCTGTTTATATTTTTTTATATTTATGCTGTTATTAAACACTAAATATAACAATTATTCTAATGTGTAGCTTTTTTGTTTTGTAATTTCTGTTACTTTCAATGGTGATTCTCACTAGATTTACAGTATTGTGATATGGTTATTATTTTACGATACTGTATGTACAGTAAAATAATAATTTAGTACAAAAGGTTTCAATTAAAAGTAGGACAATAAATACTACATGCTATAGAAATATCTAAATCATTATTTTAATAATTATATACAAATTAAGGTAATGATGGTAGGTTTTTTAGCATTTGGGAATTTGGAGGAGAGGTTGTTTAATTATCAAGAAATTATGTCACAATGCAAAACAATCCCAAAAATAGATTATGTTTAAGCTATTATCTTTTCTTATTTTTCTTGTAACATTGGGATGAAATATGACCCAATGTCAGGATTAACTATTTCAAATGTGTGCTTTAATCGTATGACAACAGAGCTCAGAAATTAAATATTTAAAAAAAAAAATACAACTGCATGAGTACATCCTTCATAATAACATTAATTATAACATTCTATTTGCGTTTTTATGTGTATTAATTTTTGCAAACTTATTGTGTCCGTGTACCTCAAAATAATAATGAATGATCATTTTAAATGAAGAGGAAGTGACATTATTTGAGTTTTCACAAACACTGTACATCATGTGTGTGTGTGTGTGTGTGTGTGTGTGTGTGTGTGTGTGTGAGTGAGTGTGTGTGTGTGTGTTTTACAATCTTTAACCTGTTGGCTGTAAATATCTGCACATGAAAGCCATGTCTGTATACAAAGTTTAAAAACATTTGCAGAAGAATGTGGCTGATATAGAAAAACAGCTGGTGGAATGTTTAAGTGTCTGGCAGTATTTATGAGTGTTACTCAAATAAGAAATTCAAGAAGTGCAACTGTGGCAGCTGTGACATCAAAATGTCTCAGCCACGGTCCTCTTCGGCCTGCACCTTGGAATTCACCAGTATCGCTTTCCCTTTGGAAGCCAGGATCCATCTCTCTCCCAAACCTGGACTGACAGAACAGCAGCCGAGCGCCTCAGACTGCCACAGGACAGGGCAGCTTGGGAAAAGAGATGTGGCACTTTAGCAGATCCTGACTTTTCAGGGCAGGTGCTGAGATGTCCTGCTGTGTGAGCGAAGGAACAGGTCTAAGAACAGCACGGGGTCGAGTTAGAGTAATATCCACGTGCACTAGACCTGTTATAGCGGCGATAACAAGGCTTTCTCTTGTACTCTCAAAGACTGGATTATTTTTTTATCTGTTTCCAGGAAATCAGATTAAAGACTGGCCCTTCAGATGCATTTAGAAATCAGGCTATGAACTAGGTTAAATACATTTCTCTACGATTTTTAACTTTCCATCAGACAAAGAATGTCTGTAAGGCTAAAGAATTGCATTGTGGGACTATATTATAAATTGATTGCTAATTTTTTTTAAGAAAATGATTGCAGTTCTCACTGTGATCAAGGTTATGGCCTAAATGATCATTCAAGAGTAAACAATATACATTTTCTTGAAAGAAAATATGACATGGATTTGCTTGATGAATCTTGTCAAGCATGAAAAAATTTAATAATGTGAAATTACTATAGAAAATGCCAACTTTTTAATCTGACTTTTTAAAATGTCTCATTTGTTGATAATGGATTAAATAACAATAAGCAATATATTTTTGCAGCATTTATAAACCTTTATTAACTAATGTTAACAAATTAAATCTTATTGTAAAGTAATACTAAAACTCAACTAATGTCACCTCCTCCTCATTTCAAATGATAATTCACTGTAATTTTGACATAAAAATGCATGGACACAAATTAATTTTAAGTTAAAAATGTAAAAAGAATGTTATAATGAAGTGATGTTTTTGAAAAATGTATGTTTTAATGTTAAAATGTTGGTGTTAATATTTTATGATTTATATATCATGTTATTACATTTGTATTATGTTTTTATATTATATATTAATAATATAATATATAATACAATATTATTATATATTGTGTTTCATATATATATATACTTAATTTTTTTTGGTGTTAAAATTTCTGTTACTGGCTATGCAGACATATAATGATAATCAATAATAAGCCATCATCATATTAATTATTATTTGTAATATAATAAGTTTATCATTCATTTTTAAGCTAGTTTAAGAAAAATGTATTTATTCATTAGTTAGTTGTTAGTTAGATTTTGACAAAAGCAGAGTTTTGTGTAAGTGCACTTACATTTAATATCCTGTTTAAGGATATTTAGAAATTTTGGGATTTCAGCAGTGCAAAGGACTTTTTAACGTGACAAATGTCCCATGAGCCCTGACAATCCTATCAAATGCTGCTGGCTGCTTGTTGAAATTCTTGATGCTCTCCCTTACCTAAGAGAGTTGTCCAATTGTAAAGTCAACTCAAGATTTCCACTGCCTTCCCAGTTTGGCAGAGATCTGAGGCCTCACAGAGCAAACCCCACCGAAGCCACACTCCTCACCACCAATCACAAAGATTCGTGAAGGCTTCTTCTCCTGGAGACCAAATGTCTAATGCACTCTTCACCACAACATTTCTCCTGATTGCTTCACCAAAACTCCTGCTATCCACTGCAGGCATTTCATACCATGATCCAGATCCAGCAAGACTCGCTTCCAGTCCAAATAACAGTTTAAATGCGGTTCAATTTGGATTATTTGAAATCTCATTAACTCCAGCAAAGGCGTAGATGATGCATTGTAAATCAAATGTCTATACCACATGGTTTAGGTTGAATCTATTTCCTGATTAGCATTTTTCACTCTCATTTTTGGTGCCATCAAATCAAGCTCATAGTGAAGATAATATGTCACGGATCTTTCTCATCTCTCGCCGTCACTCTCTGATTTTTTATCCTTTTTAATGCACAAATAGGGCAATTTCTATGGAAATTGAGTTTTTATTCTCCTGAGAAACCTAGTTTAAAATGTATTTAATATAAGGTTTGTTAGAACATAACATGCACAAGAACATCAAGATTTTATGTAAAAAAATATATGAGGAATATTTTAGGCGCTGTAACTGGTCAGTCTATAGTAAAAAAGACATACTTTAAAAAATATATATACAAATAATATAAAAAAAAATAATAATATGGAATAATATAAATAAATTATATACTCTATCTTGTTAATTGCAATTAAATGAAATAACAAACCAATGTTGTATTTAAAATACATTAACTTTAAACTTTTTTAAAAATTGAAGTACTGTACACTACAACTACAACTTCGGTTAAGGGCACGTTTTCACAAGGGTTACTCCATGCATAAAAATTATACAAACATAACAAAATCCCAACGTAATCTTCCCTAAAGTATTTAATGTCAATTAGACATAAATATGTAAATTACTATTTTTACATGCTATCATAACCACATTCTTGAGGTTGAACTTTAACTCTTTGTCACTTACGTTTTAAATCTCACAACTGACCTTTTTATTTCCTGAAAAGTGATTTCTAGAAAACACACTTTTGAGTATTGTGGGAAAGCCATCACCTGAGTGACATTTACTAAATGATCCACCGCTAAACTCACTCCTTACCGAGAGTGAGTTCATCCCTGGAGCCCTGTCCGTCTAATGAGGCAGCAAAATAAAGACGTATTTGGGAAGTACGGCTCTCCAAATATTCACGGTTCAAAGCATGCGTGTCACCAGTGGCGGCAAATGAGACGGGCCAGCGGAGGCTGGGGTGGCTCCTATTGAGTGCAAGTGTTTCCTGAGGCAGTGAAAGACTCTTCCAGGTACACTGCAGTCTGTCGAGCTGATGAACCACATCGGGACCCGGCGGTTCGAGCCAAAATATTACAGACCGGGACAAAGAGCTCTGTTCACTCCATTCTGAAGCGGTCGGGTTGTGAAAGTTTATTAAACCACTGATGTGAACATTTTAAAAGCTGAACCACTGATGTAATTCACTGTTAAGGATGAGCAAATATGTTTTTTTACTCTCATAGATTTTGTTACCATTGCCATGCATTATAAGACTGACAGACTGCAACGGCTGGAGTTAAAAATCATCACATGTGTTCTACTGAAGAAACAAAGTCACCTACATCTTGGATGCCCTGGGGGTAAGCAGATAAACATCACATTTTCATTTTTGGGTGAACTATCCCTTTAAGGTAGGTGGGTTATTGCTGAATGGATCACTATAAGCAATTATTTATTGGTGTTCTTACTCTTATTTGATACACACTGGGAACACAAACACACACATGCACACGAATAACCAGAACTTGCAGAATATTTAAAAGCCAAAGACGTTCTCAGGATTATTATTTATTTTTTTCTGATTGAAACTCGTCGTGCAGCTGCTTCAGTGTTGTGATGGTTGATGCAAACGTTCTGCTGTAGCGCCATCTGGTGTCCAGCAGCTTACAGTGACATGAAGCCTACAAGATGCTAGACTCCGAAATGAGGAGAAGACCGTTTTTTAAAGAGTTTAAAAACAGTTAGTGCAATAAAAAACATACCTTTGAATTATTTCACTATTGTAGGTACAAGCACACCCAACTCCCAGGCGACATGCGAGTTACTTGCTTTCAAGCAGCTCCGCAAGACGTTTGGATCAAAATCTTTGTGTGTGTGTGTGTGTGTGTGCGATCTGTGTGTGTGTGTGTGTGTGTGTGTGTGTGTGTGTGTGTGTGTGTGTGTGTGTGTGTGTGTGTGTGTGTGTGTGATAAACTCCCTTATGTCCCGGTAGAGTTTACCCTAAGTAATATTTTTTTTATTATTCACCAAGGTATTATATCTGGGAAGGTTTTTCATTTTGTGTTCCTCTGAAAAATAGCTACTATAGCACACTGGGTTGGAACAACACGAGAGTCCGTAAATAATGAGATACTTGGCCTTTTGGGTGACATGCTCTTTAAAGAGGCTGATTTGTCGTTGTATTTAAGTGCTGTGATTGATATAACTAGACAGTTACCTTTGACTCAGATGATGATTGAAAGTGTGGAGGTCTCTCCTGAATTTTTACAAGGGTGCTCTGTCTACTAACTTAAGGAAATACTTCCAAAAGTCTTTGTAGTCTTCAACATAATGATACTTCACTTCTGTGACATTACCTGTTCAGTGGTGTCCCACATGGACTTCTCTAAAATAGACCTCACTTTGAGGTTAAATGAAAATCAGGGACATTTTTACAATGACATAGAATCACATGGGATGTTGTTTGTTCAAGGCTGTCTGTCTGTCTCTCTCTCTCTCTCTCTCTCTCTGTGTGTGTGTGTGTGTGTGTGTGTGTGTGTGTGTGAATCAATGGTCCCCACAAGGAAATATTAAATATACAATAACCTCCATTTTGTGTCTATAAGATTGCAGCCTACAAATGTGTGTATGTGTTCCCAGGTCTAATAATAGTGCTTTCTCCTTCGAAAACCAAGGCCAATATCCAGACATTGACTTGTACTTTAATTATTTGTCAACAGATGGCAATGTTGTCCAATATGATTAAACGTGCTGCTTATTTTCCTATAAGAGCTTCGTGCTTGATTCATTCTATATCATCATCTCTTTGTATGCAGCTTGAAATAAAATAATTACTTTTTAAGAAATAATTTAGTCAAAGGACATGCATTTCAAGTTTTAACAACATTAAAATATTAGTGAATATCGACACATTTATATATGTATTTTCGTACTTATTTTGGAATAGATCAGTGGGATTGAAAAGGGCCTTGAAATGTCATGGAAACACTGTAGGCTGTTCTATCTTTAAAAAAATCAACAAAAGCTGGGATTTCTGTAGTTAGTATAAATAGGCCTATTATGCTCAGTTCTGTAATATTTTATTAGCTAAAACTTGCTTTTTGTGCATTAAAGGGGTCATATGATGCTGCTAAAAATAACATAATTTTGTGTATTTGGTGTAATGAAATGTGTTTATGTGGTTTAAGGTTCAAAAACCATTATTTTCCACATACTGTACATTATTGTTTCTCCTCTATGCCCCGCCTTTCTGAAACGCACTAATTTTTACAAAGCTCATCGGTCTGAAAAGCAAGGTGTGCTCTGATTGGCCAGCTATCCAGTGCGTTGTGATTGGCCGAATACCTCAAGCATGTGACGGAAATGTTACGCCCCTTGCCATATTGTGATGACTTGTCCAGCCGGAGTGATGAGACAAAACCAATAAAACCCATTACAAACGAGGCATTTGTTGCATCCAGTGGGGACATACTGTAATTACGTATTATAATGACTTATACTGTCTTTTTATGTGCTGCATAGCATCGCGCCACGTAAACATAAAACTCTGTCTGCCTTTGTGATCGGAGAAATGACAAACAACAAACGCTACTCTACACTGCTCAAAACTCGGCTCTCAGCTCCAGGCATGACGAAGCGATATCGTCCTCTTTTGGAAGGACAAACAAAGTAGTTTCGCTTTCACAACGAAACACACGACAACAACAATACTACAGCGAGAATCAAAGTTACGCCTTCTTTCTTTGCGTGAACATTTGGGCGGCGTTATGCAAATCTTCCCACATCGTGACGTAGACATGTGGGGGCGTGTTAGAACGAGCCGTTTTAGGTAGGTGTGGCTGACTCTTAACTTTTATAAAGAATATCTCTTTGGATTTGAGACTTTAGTCTTTGTAACTTTACAGATCTTCTTTATGCACCAAGAGCTTGTAACACTCCAAAGAGAAAGGAAAAATTGAAATCGCATCATATGCATATAGAAATTCTACTAAATTAATTGAGTCATGCATTAAATGGTCAAATAAAAGACGAGAACCCTTTTCAAGTTTCTCTCAATTATATGAGTAAACAATGACATTGTTTTACCTATATTGCACTTTTCAAATAATATTCTTCCCCTTCAATTTCTGGGCAACAGGTTTTCCTCTGAAAATACAGAGACACTCCCAGATCCTAGAAATTGTGCCGACACCTGTTACCCGCTCTGTTGACTCACCACATGTCTTCATTATTCACCTCATCATGAGACCAACCAGTTTCATTCCAGTTAGCTCCACAGTAACGGCTTATTAATTATGAGCAAATATTAGACTGCCTGTGGTAGATTACATTTTAGAGATATTTTAAAATGGTTACTTGTATTTTATTCTTGTTTTAAAATAACTAGTTAAAAAAATATAATTCTTGCTTCATCTGAATTAAGGTGTCCATTAGTGTAGTAGATACACCCCTGATAGCACATATACATCTTGGAGACGTCTATTTGATGTGCATGTTTTCATCTGAGTGTAAGAGTGTAAGACGTTTACTGTCGTAGAAGGAAGTAAATAGGCATTCAGAAAATGTCTTCAAGATTTAGGATGTATGTAAAACTGACTTTTCAAAGATGTTTATCAGATGTTTGTTCAGAGCAGATGCTAAGGTCAAAGTCTAAGGTCTATTAAAGCAAGTGGATTTAGCTCGCTCTCGCTGATCAATGGTAAATGTGACAGCACACTTATGGGGCTAACATGACAGTTTTTGTTTTGAAAGCAGATAGGGATGTAACGATTCACTCAACTCACGATTCAATTCACGATTTTGATTTCACAATTCTACTTTCTCACGATTTTTATGAACAAAGTGAGATTGAAGACATTACAGTAAATGAAAAGGTGTCGTTTTATTTGGCTATTGCTGCAAGTTTCTTTGTGAAATTGAAATATAACAAATAAAAGAAATCTCTTAATATGAACAAACTAAGGCTTTGTCTGTGCTCTTTCCATTTAAAATTACAGGCAGCCACTGGATTTTAATCATGATCCAAACAAAGATGCAGCATGAGTAGATTTTAATCTAAATTAGACTGTATAATTTCAAAATTTGAAGCAAAAACAGAATGATCTGACTTTAGTTTTGTTAAACCACACTATATAAAACATATCTGAACGAAAGAGCAGAGGAGCTGAATGAGACGCAGATTCACTCTCTGACAGCAGGTGGCGCTCATGAACAGCAATGATACAGTGTTTCCTGGGTTAGCGCTGTAAACAAAGCAGTGCTGCGCTTATGAACACTACTTTAATATGCACTGTTCAGAGGCTAGATGAAAAGAAGATACATTCATGTAAACTCCTACTCCAATTGTATCGAAATTTGTTTGGCATCTCAACCGACTGGAATCGTCACATATTTTTATCGATTTTCGACCGGCTCGCGGTTAATCGTTACATCCCTAAAAACAGGTTTTTGAAATCAACACCATTATCGTCTTGGTGTAAACTACAAAAATGTGAATTTGTAGGAATGCGAATGTGTGCAGAAGCATAGTGTTTCTTTACAAAGTGGCATCGCCATCTACTGGCCTGGGAAGCATAATACAGCATTTTTAGTCATTTTCACAGATCCATGTAAACGTTCTGACAACACAGTCAGCTATGTGCAAAACTTTTCAAAAACGCAAAGGAAAAGCTTTTCCATTTTTTAATACAGTTTGTTACATTTACACAACAACGATGCACTAAAACTGAAAAGTTGTCACTTTGTAAAGAAACACCGAGCACGTAATACGCATGCGCATTTATTTTTTTTTACAAATTCAGGTATTTGTAATTCACACTGAGATGATTAGGGCGTCATTTTCAAAAATGTGCACTTTGAAACCCGTTTTGTGAAGTTTGCATTTTCAGGCCCCCAAAATGCCATTATTGTGTAAACGAATGTCCAAAATGCCATTGTTGTGTAAATGCCCCCTTAGATGTGGACTTGCAGCAATCTTTCAGTAGGCTTTTTACTTGAAAATATAGGGCATATTTGCTTAGTCTTATCTCTTAAGACAGAATGTGTCATTTTTAGCTCAGTTATTTGATTAATCTTAAGCAGACAATATGGCTACAATAAAAAAATATCAATTTAAAATAATACTGAAAGGAAAAAATAGAAGTCAGTTAAATAAAATTTAACGGACATCCAAAATAGTGCACCTTTTCCACAATAATAAAATACAAAATAAGTTTACCTTTGATTACCTCTTACATAACTTGAAGTGATGTGATGTAACAACATCATAACATTTTGTGAAATCTTTATATAACCATTTGTATTGCATGTCAACACCCAACTGTCTTCATTGCTATGGAGCCTTCCTGTTTTAATATTGTCCAAAAGTGCTTTGTGCCCTTGCTTTTTATCTTCATCAGGCAGAGGTCAATGTCTGCAGTGAGTGTACTCTGCCCTTGAGAGAGCAGCAAATGAGAAACTTTCCCATAGTTTATTCTGCCAGCCTTGCCCTGCTATCTGAACCAAGGACAGCAACAACAGCACAGTCTTCTGAGAGGGTTCTTCTTCTTGTATCTCACAGCCGTTTTGAACGTCTCCTTTGTGACCGATACATAGTCTTGCGTCTTCTCCACATTGGCTTGTATGTTCTCGATCTGGTGCCCTTGCTCTTCCACCAGCATGAACACTTCTAGAAAGAGATCTCGCAGGTCCTTCATGTTGCTTTCCAGGTTCAGGAGCTCTTTGTGGCGTTGCTCGATCTCTGAGAGCTGTGTACGAGTGATCTTTGCATCCACTATGATGTTCTCGTTGAAGATCTCCCACTTGCCCTGCTCTATCATGTTATCCACCTCATCTTCGGACACCTCGCGACCCGATACCTCCAACTGCCGGATGATAAACTGCTTGCATTTGTCCTGCTTGCTCAGGATCGCGTCGTTGTGTTGGCGCATTACTTGCTGAAACTGGCGAAAGAGGGCCGCGTGCTGGGCCTTCTGGATACGGGACGTGGCGACATCCGGGCCCAGCTCTGCCTCGGTTCGCTTAGCCTGCTTGGAAAGCACATCTAACCTTTTATGCAGGCTCTCGGCCAACAGCTTGATGTCTCGCGTCATGCTGCTCTCCTTTTTCATGATGCTGAGGCGCCTGATGGTGGCCACAAAGTTCCTCTGCTGCTGGCTGAACTTACGGACTTCAGAGTTCAGCTCCTCGATGCTGTCACGAATGCTCTGAGCCTCCTTCAGGAAGTTCTCCAGGACGGGCTCTGCCTCAAAGATCACGGCCTGCAGGCCTATCAGCGAGGACGGGTCCATGTCCTCCTCCTCGTTGAAGGGGTTGTTGTCCACCACCTTATCGCTGGCCTTCATCCGCTGACGCAACTCCTCCATGCGGTCCTTCATGACTGCAGACACAGAAGACCTTGATGGGGACAAGGTCAGATTTTCTCTTGGGTTTGAGTGTTGTCTGTCTGTAAAATGTTCCTGTGCTTCTCATACCCTGTAATTAACCAGAGAAGAGAAGAGTTACCACACTTGTCAGTATTGTCGCATTTGATCTTTTCCGTCCTCATTTTCAGTGCATCAGTTCTATTGCACTGAAAATGTTCATTCCTAAAAGAATAGTTCACCTGAAATGTAAATTATGTTATATTTAATTCACCCTCATGTTCAAACCTGTATCCTGTTATTCCTTTTTAGAATTTTCTTCTTACAACCAGTGTTATTTTAGAATGATCAATGTACTATTAATAGTTTTTGTTAATATTTTTAATTTAAAAACTTAAATTTTTGTTAAAATTTTCAGCTTTTGCTTACAAGTAACCAATTCTAATTTGCAAATTATAAAAATATATAGAAATGATATGTCTTTGTGTGTTTGTGACAGTGTTACTTTATTAGTAGTACCAGTATTATTTATATATTTATTAATAATATACATTTTTATATTGTCAGTTTTGTTTTCAGCATTTTTCAGCATTGTAATTTAATGTGTGTGTGTGTGTGTGTGTGTGTGTGTGTGTGTGTTCTTTAATCCTTTATTAGAGTCTCTCTGCTTTCCATATAAACCATTTTATGTTATATACAAGTTGATATGATGATATGATTCCACTCCACTGTAATGGTGGTCCTTTTTGACAATCAGTAATGAATATCATGTTGTGATATATGTTGTGATTTAAAGAAGTACACTTATTGTGATGTGTTGACTAACTTGTAAAGTGTTTGATTATAATTTCAACTGTAGTGTGTGATTTATAATTATAATTATAACTAGTTTGTTATTAAATAATACATTTAGAGTTAGTATATTTTAATTGTACTAAATTTCAACTGCATCATCCGTACATGACATGTTTCTATAGAACCTTCTTTAATGTATTTTTTAGTTTACCATAAATGCTGTCAGTACATTTAGCAACACAAACACACACACACACACACAC
>NW_015505559.1:400892-413768 GCF_001515645.1 Sinocyclocheilus grahami | reverse complement strand
TGTGTGTGTGTGTGTGTGTGTGTGTGTGTGTGTGTGTATTGTACACATATTCTATTTACCTTTATTTTTTATTTATTTTAGTTCTCCAATTTAAACTTGTTTTATTTTGGTAGTTGCCAAGGCAACATTTCTATTTATTATTTAAGCTTTTAAAGTTTTTTTATTTAATATGCATATATTATTCTATAGCTTCATTTCCATTAGCAAAAAATCTTTTTTAATTGTTTTAATTTTAGTTAACAATAATAACAAGGATATGTGATTGTGTGCTTTTCCAGTAAAAATCACAGAAATCCTAGCTGATACCGAGTTACAGAAAACAGACTATATTTGCCGCATTTTTATCAGATGCTTTTCCCTGCATTATGCCTTTAGCTGCAGCTCTTGTGTCAAAAGAAGGATTACACCAAGGCTTGTATTCAAAACCTGTGCTGCATTCCCAGTACACATTTCATTGCTGCGCATTCATCATGATCACTGTAATTTATAAAGTCCGTTCTGACACTGTACTGAACATGATATATTAACATTCACTGGAATCTGCTTCCAAATAGCTCACTGACTGGCTTGCTTTACAGCACTGTGGTTTTGGAAAGTGAGCATAACGCCAAGGGGTGAGTATACAGAGCTTGTCTGAGGAAAGTAGAATAGAAACCACCAGCTATCCGGTTACTAGAGGGATTTCAAACAGGAAAGACTGCAGTTGCATGCGTGTGTGAGAACAGCCCACCCAAGCTCCTTAGGGATAACGCTTATGAATATAAGAGTGGCCTTTGTTTTCTGCAGGACATTTAAGGAAGTCACACACACCTACCAATGCATTGCACAACACTCTCTAATCCAGCCTTCAGCTTGTGTTGCTTTACTGAATTTAGATCAAACTAGGTCGTATCAAATTGTAACTAGGTGCCTCTTTAATCCTTTATTAGAGTCTCTCTGCTTTCCATATAAACCATTTTATGTTATATACAAGTTGATATGATGATATGATTCCACTCCACTGTAATGGTGGTCCTTTTTGACAATCAGTAATGAATATCATATTGTGATATATGTTGTGATTTAAAGAAGTACACTTATTGTGATGTGTTGACTAACTTGCAAAGTGTTTGATTATAATTTCAACTGTAGTGTGTGATTTGATTATAATGATTTTGATTGGAATTATAACTAGTTTGTTATTAAATAATACATTTAGAGTTAGTATATTTTAAATGTACTCAATTTCAACTGCATCATCCGTACATGACATGTTTCAATAGAACCTTCTTTAATGTATTTTTTAGTTTACCATAAATGCTGTCAGTACATTTAGCAACACAAACACACACATACACACACAAATTAGAAATAGAAGTCATTATGAAACTCTACACATTACATTCAGTTTGCCCTATACATTAAGTCAGTGGTTCCCAAGGATTGGGGTGCCTCCAGGACCAGGGTTGGGAACCACTGACTTCAGTATATACATTTTTAAGTATTATTTTATTAATAAATAATATTAAATTTTAGATTTGTGTATCAGTAAATATGCTCTGTAATATTTGTTTATATATCTTTTGTATTTTATTTGCATAGTCTTTCTATGATATGCTCAACTGCGCATCTGCATCTGTGAAACTGCATTTTTGTGATAATTTAATGTAATTACAGTGTAATTAATATATCAGTTACAACACTAAGAAAAAACAACTGTTTAATATGATTTTTTTCTATTTGATAACACTGATTATGATCATTTCTCTATTCCGTAGCTATCTTCCATTGATCTAGAGAAGACTGAATATTTCTGAAACATCTAAATCCTGGATATCAGTATATCATGGTTTCTCTCTACTAAACTGAGTAGAAAAAAATATTACCTCTTACCTTTTAATCCCTGGAAGGGTGAATATTGCTTCATTTTAAGCTGCCCAGAATTTTAGCAAACTTGATTCGGCCATGAAGTTTTAAGCTCTAAGCCAGACCTGTTGAAGTGTTCAGGAAGTCCTTGGCATATTCTCAGCTTCCAGCAACACAAATATGTGCTAGTGTGAGTTCTCCCTCTTCTCCACTGGTGTCAGTTATGTATATCAAAGGAACACAACACAGACTCCTGGGAAATCTGGTCAAGCCAGTTTAAAACCACGCCCCCAGTCACAGTTAGACGTCTGTTTGACCAATGGTGGGTGACGCTTGTTAGGCAGAAGAAGTGTGGGTGACGTGATTCACAAAGGCATTGAAAGAGCACATGCGGTGACCCAAGCGTTGCCCTCACCCTCGGCACCTGCTATTGTATATGAGACAACAATGAGCTCAGGAAACTTCTTGAATTATTGTTGACAAAGCTTTGAAATCCTGGCCTACGCAGATATGTTTCTGTTCTCAACCCCTACATTGTGTTTCCTCGTAATTTTACATTCATCTAGCTAGTAAAAATAAGAAGAATGTCATTGGCTGGTTTTGTTGTTTCGTCATGTTATGGCAGAAGAGGGAGTATTAATATTTGGGTGTGACAGTTTGACAAACTTGTTCTGTTGAAGGATAACGTTAGAAAGCTGTGAGATATCCGTTATTTCTGTTTTCTTTATGTTTTAAAGGCTTTAGATTTGATGTAGCTTTCAATTTTTTCTATTCTATCTACTTGTCTTTCTTTGTGTATGTATCTGTGTGTGTGTGTGTGTGTGTGTGTGTATATAATATACAGTATATATATATACTGTATATACACTGAACAAAATTATAAACACAACACTTTTGTTTTTGCCCCGTTTTTCATGAGCTGAACTCAAAGATCTAAGACTTTTTCTATGTACACAAAAGGCCTATAAAAAGCCTAAGGCACACCTGTGCAAAAATCATGCTGTCTAATCAGCATCTTGACATGCCACACCTGTGAGGTGGATGGATTATCTCGGCAAAGGAGAAGTGCTCACTAACACAGATTTAGACAGATTTGTGAACAATATTTGAGAGAAATAGGCCTTTTGTGTACATAGAAAAAGTCTTAGATCTTTGAGTTCAGCTCATGAAAAATGGGGGTAAAAACAAAAGTGTTGCATTTATAATTTTGTTCAGTGTATATACACCTTGCTACGCGTACTGCATTAGGCTAACCGAGTCATTTGCACTTCGCTAGTCGCTTTGGATAAAAGAGTCTGCAAAATGACTAAATGTAAATGTAAATATAGCCTACTGTACTTTTTCAAGCCTACTGTATTTAAACATGAAAAGATGGTGATATAAAACTGGGTTAAGATTTCAGATTAAAAATGTTTGATGACTCACATTGTTTTTACTGTATGTGTGACTGAAGATGCTGCTTGTAAGTGTACCTGTCAGATTTTCTAAATATCAGTTATGTTGAATACGCTTTATATTAACCCATTGTAAGAAAGCAGTTACAATCTAATTAGAATCACTAGTGAAAATAATGGGAATTAATAAAAAAACGTTAACACAAAAATTAAGTGTGCCCTGAGGCATTATGGTAAAGACAGTTCTGGTAAAAATATGCTTAAATTATGCTTAAACCGAAATCAATTTCCAATCACTTTGATGAATGATGAAAGTATACTGCATACTGCATATAAGTGATAAAGTTGCTGTGGACAGGCCAGATACAAAACTGTTCAAATTTTTCAGCAAAACATTACATGGAATTTAACGCCTGTATCTCTGACACAGACATAAAACTGCTTCTAAATAATAGACCTTGATGAATATGATGTACGATTATTAAAACTGCGTAGAAATATGTGTAAAATGAGGTGCTTTTCAAACATTGGGAATGTTTTAAAAGTGATTGTTACAGTACAGGTCACATTTAATGCAATACACAATATAAAATAAGACTTTCTCTTCAGTTGTTTTGTAGTGATTTTGTAGTGATGCAATAGAAGATCCATTTTGGGTTTCCCAAAGAACCTTTCAGTTACAGCTCAGTTTTGTTTGGTTCATTGCGCCCTCTGCTGTTTTTAAAATTACAACACTTTTCAGTTAAAAGGGCCTCCGAATCATGTGTAAATAGATTTTTCTGTTAGTGAATTACTCTTGAATTAATACTTGATTCTGATTGGTCAATCACAGCATTCAGTCGTCAGTTATTCCTTAAGTAATGATGCTGAACTGTTATAACTATTGTCACAAACAACCGATTTCCCACATCGCTGTGCAAGTTTCATGTCTCATTCTTATGACATGATAAAATAATTCAAACTCAAATAAAAACCATGTACATGTATTTATTTATAAGCCATGTAATAAGCATGATAATGTACAGTCAGAAGGTTACTATTGCAAAATAAACTCTTTTAGGCTGATACAGGATCCGATCATCCCATTATTGCTAAACATGAGAAGTGGCTGTCAGATATATGCAGATATAATTAACCGGCGGTCCTCTCTCTTCTGTATCATCTTTTGGTTTGTCTTTCTCAGTCTTCCACCACGGCTTGATCTACATTGAACGGACACAGTACTTCAGTTCAGCTTACTGTATTTGAAAATATTTTTATTGATAAAATGTGTAAAATGGTCAAATAGCAGAACATACATATTGTTTTATGACTGATGCGCTTCATCACTCATTTATATATTTTAAACGAGGATGCGCTTTTCTCCTTTCTTACATATACATATTTGTAATTATATTTCAGCAACATCAAAAAGCCCCTAAAAGAGAAGAGAGAAGGGGACTACAAATGCTATTTAATGACACACACTGCAGCGCTACAGTGTAAAGGCAGTCTACAGTATGTTTGAGATTCAAAACTGAATATGGATGTACCCGAGGTGGCAGAATCCTTCTCATTGGTCCAAACTGAAAGCCCAGTGACTGCCTTGGGTTTCCACTTCAAGGTGGTCTTCTGCATCTTCTGCATCTCCTTTGTCCTGCAGTCCAAAAATTCCATTAAGATTTGGCTTCACACAGATTCATTATGCATCAGTTTGTTAGGCTTATTCTTCTAGGTAGGGTACAACAGAGCTCAAAATATTTGTCCCCAAAATGTATGATAAAAACATTTATTCTTTTAAATGAATAATTTGAAAGAAATTTGATTTGGAAATGAGTCATTAGCTACAAAATTTTTTTCACGTTTCCTTGGTTGGTAGATGCACCAGGGACCTGATTATAGCACTTAAAACCTGGAAAAGTCAGATTTTCGTGATATGTCACCTTTAAAAAGGAGTACTTATGACAGAAATAAGTGTGAACTGAATATTTGTTTTCAAGACAATTGCATGTTAATTGCAATTCAATGAAACTGTATTACAGTTTAAATTCATATTAAATGAAATTACTTTTTGACCCACTTAAGGACATCTTTATATGTCATTTCATAATTACTTCTGCAGGTGGGCTGCTGAATGTACTGACAAGCATTTATGATAACTAAAATATACTTGAATGTCATGTATTTAAATTAGGGCTGGTAATTTAACGTGTTAATTATATTAATTAATTACGGTGAAAAATAACACTTTAAAATTAACGCATTTAACGCACTTGCCCCGCCCTAGACCTATGGGGTGATCTGACATTTGTGACCCTGGACCACAAAACCAGTCTTAAGTCTTAAACACATTGTATGGGTCAAAATTATATCAAAATTTTGTATTATGTCAAATATCATTAGTATATTAAGTAAAGATCATGTTCCATGAAGATATTTAGTAAATTTCCTACTGTAAATATATTAACACTTAATTTTTGATTAGTAATATGCATTGCTAAGAACTTCATTTGGATGAATTTAAAGGTGATTTTCTCAATATTTTTATTTTTTTGCACCCTCAGATTACAGATTTTCAAATAGTTGCATCTCGGCCAAATATTGTCCTCCTATCCTAACAAACCATGCATCAATGGAAAGCTTATGTATAAATCTAAATTTCGGAAAAAATTGACCCTTATGACTGGTTTTGTGGTCCAGGGTCACATCTCATACAGCTGATTGATGACAAATATGAGGCAGGGCAACAACTCACTGCATGATGGAGCCTAGAGAACATAGTTAGAATGTCCCTAAAATTCAAGATATGGGGCAAAAATGCCCCTGTTTGAGTTTTTGTCTCATGTTTACATCATATAGTTAAGCAATATCACACAAGCAATAGGCTAAGTGCAATATCACACGAGTGATCTTATACAACAGTTCAGTATGTAAGAAGTTAATATTGTGTTATTTTAGACACAATGTTGTCTGTTTTGCTCAATTTTGCCAACGACAATATAAAGACAAAGCAGAGCTGTTAGTCTCCGAGCAACACACAGCGGCATTTCATTTCTTAATGCACGTTTTGAATGAATTGGGTGAACCATTTGGTGCGTTGAACCATTGGCCATAGGTGCGTTGGATTTGAAGCGGTGCTGCACAGATCTGATGGTGATGATCCGCTTCAAGTCGAACAAGCCTAATGATTCAATGGGCCATTCATAAAGAACTATTTACTTCAAATGAAATGTAATATTGAATAACTCATGACAGTTAAAATTATAATCAAGTACTTTACATGTGTTAGTCAACTCTTAAAAATCAGTGTACTACTTTAAAGTGAATTAAAACCATGATTCAAAATGTGTTTTCAAAGTAAAACTTTTAATTTGACTTAATTTCCATTTTTAAAAGTGTGTTAAGAAACATGATAGTCATGAAAGCTGCTCTCTTTAAGAACACTTAAGTTGCCTTTTATTTCATTAATATTTACTGCATGTATTTTTAAATATACTATTAAGATTTGAAATACACTATAAGTGCACATTTCATACAATTAAGTGCACTTCTTTTTCACAAGGGTATTTAAACCAATTCTCTTAACAAGCCAAATACCGACAAAACACTGCTGAGAACACAGGGAGAGGAACATTTTGTATATAGTACCTGCAGTTTTATATGACCATGCCACCTGAAATTAGGCCTGTCACGATAACAACTTTTTGTTGTGCGATATATTGCCCCAGAAATAATTGCGATAAGCGATATTATTGTCATTTTAAAGACCATTTTATGCCACTGAAGACATAATCATAATGTAACAGCATAATAATGCAAGAAGGCCTACACACTTCCAAATGACAACAAACTTTTAACTTTTAAGAATATTTAGATCATGCAAATTAAGCATCCAAATATTAGATACCTTAAAAAACCTGAATAAATAGTAAAAAAACATTTTCTAACAAAAAGTGCAAAGTAACAAGTAGAAAAAAAGAAAAATGCACAAAGAACTTGTATGGACATTTTTCCATCTACAGATTTCTCCCGGACCTTCTTTTCTCTGTAAATTAAGGGTGCACTGTATTGCTGAGAAGCACAATCCCTACTTAGCAGTCAGATGTCCGTATGCACAAAGGCACAGATCCCTAAACAAGACCATATCTGCAGATGAAACTTTGTTTGTAGAAGCATTTTTTAAATTTGAACTAACACCTCATGATTACACCACATTATGTACGAGAAGCTGCAAAAGACACAGGCGCAAGTGGAATGTACAAAAAATGGTGACTTCAATTTTTGATATATTGCGTCACCAAAAATGATTGAGGTCATGAACATATATTGCGCGATAAGTCGATATATTGATTATTGCGACAGGCCTACTTGAAATACACTCTCAAGAAGTTTAAAGACATCTTGTCATGAAGAGACATACCTGATCTATCTGGAGATACTCTCCATGCCAAATGTCAAACACATACTTCCCTGGACCAGACGGCTAGAAAATAACAATTACAAGAAATAAGAGATCACTGTGTGAGAGAAGTTAACAGAGAACAATTTCAATTTTGAACAGATTTGAACTGATCTACAAACCATTTGCTATGACCCACCTGCTTAGAACCATAAATGTAGAGAATTACTTACATTAGTATTGACGAAGTTGCCCCTATATCTGTGGTTCTGATGGATCAGTTCCCCAGCTGACTCCATTTTACCCATGATCCATGTGCCCATGTACTGAGAACCTGTGTTGTGATGTCTGTATGTACCCTGCCCATGTCTAAAAGAGAAACAGAGAGACAGGTTCTTAATAAGCATGTTTTCCCATACATTTTTAGTTAAGCTGAAGATGTTATGAATACTGTTGCAACTAATATCCATAGAGTAGACATAATAGACCAGTGTTTCCCAACCGGGGTGCCGTGTAAAAAAATAATTTTTTAATATTTTTAAATTGCTAAAATGTTCAAAAAAAGCATCTATCATATAATATCCATTTCTGATGTCGCCAATAATTAGAGATGCACCGAAATTTCGGCTGCCGAAAATGAGGATTCACTTTCACGTGGTGTGACGCTCTGCGTGTTATCCCGATATGCGTGTGCGCTCCGCTCAGTCGCTCCACTCATATACCGTTCATGCTCATCTGAACAGCAAAGTCCACACAAAAATCGAGCCAACAGGTAACATCGATGTAGTACAGTATTGTTTCTGTCTGCAATAGCCCTACTGTGCTGTAACATGGTGTGGTAAATGAGCAACTCTGGTAACGCTGCCCTCTCATTCACTGATCTGCTAACCGCTATGTTATGCTCGCGTATTCTGATAATAATAGCTTTCTAGGACTAAACATTTGGATAATTGGTAAAAAAAAAAAAAATGTTTTAAATATCTTAACCCTACTGTTAGACTTACCTGAAAAACTTAAATGCAATTTATTTAATTCGAAAGCCTGTCGTTATTTTTAATTTGTGCTATCATTATTAATTTCTTTATTTGTTCTTATTTTATTACTGACTGCTTACTTGTCATTTTTTATTCAATTCAAAGTTTGAAATCAATCTTGTGCTACTGCACCAAAATTACCCCACTGTAAAATAAAAAAAAACACTGAGTGAGCAAAAATTAGTGAGATAGCTAGTTATAATGGTAATTAAATAATGTTTACATATGTACAAAAGCCTATATTAAAATCTGTCATATAAATTGGTCTCTTCATTAGAAATTAGCCTACTGATTGCCACCATTGAAGGACAAAATTTTTTGATAATATTAAAAATATCAGTATGACATTATATTCTGCAGTTCTTCCCTGTTGTACCGAATAGGCCTATCTATACTTTTCAAATTATCATATTGAAGTTAGAAATTCAAATATTGTGACAAAATTTTGTTGGGTGCCACAAGTTTGTTAAAATTTCCAAAGGGTGCCGCGACTAAAAAAAGGTTGGGAAACACTGTAATAGATGACTAGATTAGATCAGTGAGAAAGAAAATTATGAGCCGGAGCTCAACTACCTCTGATGGTGCAGCCGTTCTCCATCATATGTGTCTCCATTGGGGTATGTGTACACACCATGGCCCTGCCGCTGGTCATCAACCCAACTTTTGAATGTTTATTTCTACTTGAATACAATATTTTTTATAAATTATAACATTTTGTATACATAATATTATCAGCATAACAATTAGTGAAAAGTCGATATGAAAAAATGAACATTAATTTGAGAATGTTTTAATTAATTTATAAATATATACTATTGTTCATTGTTAGTTCATGTAATGTTAACATTATATTAGTATATGTAGACATTAACATAGATTAATAAGTACTGTAAAAGCAATGTTATTAGTATTACTTTTATACTGTTATAGTTTTTGTTAATATTTTGAATTAACTTTTATGTTTTCATTTTAATTTTTAGTAATTTGTTATATGCTGTTGCCATTTTTATACATTTTTGTTTAATAATAGTTTTTTTTATTTCAGTAATTTTAGTATTTCTACTTAGTACTTATTTCAGTTAGCTGCCAAGGCATTTCAAAATTGTCAAAAGGTTTTCAACTAACATTAGTATTTTATTTTATTTCAGCTATTCTGTTATGTTATTTTATTTCAGTTCTATTCTATTAACAAAGATGTTTTTAAAGGGGTCATATGATGCTGCTAAAAAGAACATTATTTGGTGTATTTGGTGTAATGAAATGTGTTTATGCGGTTTAAGGTTAAAAAAACACATTATTTTCCACATACTGTACATTATTGTTTCTCCTCTATGCCCCACCTTTCTGAAACGCATCGATTTTTACAAAGCTCATCGGTCTGAAAAGTGTGCTGTGATTGGCCAGCTGTCCAGTGCGTTGTGATTGGCCGAATACCTCAAGCGTGTGACGGAAATGTTACGCCCCTACTATACTGTGATGATGCCCTGTCAGGCCGGAGCGATGATTCAAAAACATTAAAACCCATTATAAACGAGGCATTTGTTGCATCCAGTGGGGACATAATTACGCACACATCTGAATATTTGGGTTGACCTGTTCTGGAATAGTGTTGTAAATACAACTTAACCACTGATTCGTGTCCTGTTTTGGAAGGCCAAACAAAGTAGTTTCCCTTTCACAACGAAACAGACGGTGGGCTAGAGTGAGGAGCGTCCGGCGGGCTTGCGGCAACCACATGTGACGACCCCGGGCTGGACTCCTCTTCGTCCACGGTGAAAGCCGATCCGGCGTTCGACAGCGCAAAGTTGATGTATTCCCTCAGCAACCAGCACGGATCAGTTCTAAGGCATGACGAAGCGGATATCGTCCTCTTTTGGAAGGCCAACCAAAGTAGTTTCGCTTTCACAACGAAACAGACAGCGTCTTCACGACATGGCGACAGCAACAACAATACTACAGCGAGAATAAAAGTTGCGCCTTCTTTCTTTGTGTGAACATTTGTGCGGCGTTATGCAAATCTTCCCACATAGTGAGGTAGATATGTGGGGGCGTGTTAGAACGAGCCGTTTTAGGTAGGTGTGGTTGACTCTTAACTTTTATAAAGAATATCTCTTTGGATTTGAGACTTTAGTCTTTGCAACTTTACAGGTCTTCTTTATGCACCAAGAGCTTGTAACACTCCAAAGAGAAAGAAAAAATTGAAATCGCATCATATGATACCTTTAATAGTTTTAGTTGAAGGTAACAACTCTGTGTAAAGTACATTGCTCATTGTCAGTTCATGATACCTAAAGCATTAACTAATGTTAACAAAAATGTGAACCTAAATCACATATGCTTACATGTACTTGAGATAATATAGATAACGACTTGCCTTCATATTTGGAGCCATCTGGGTACACTGAAAAAAATTTATCTGAGTGGATGTAAATGTTACGTAATTAAATCTGTTATATTAACAATAAAATGTTAAGTTTGTATCGTTACATGAATATATCTAGTTGTGAATTATTCTGTATTTGTTCAAAATACAAGACATTGTGCATTTTTTTCCTTTACAAAATTTATCTACGTAATCCCAGCCAATCTTCTTAGGTGTACACACGTAACAAACAATAAGGAGGTAATACGCACACGATTATGATAGTATGGTTTGTGTGATTTTCATGTGATTGGAGCTATTTTCATATCAATAATGGATGTTTATTATGAATGCTAAGCATATATTTCAACAACATGACTAAAATCCACACTAGATCGCGATCAGAAGTTAATACAAACAGTCTATGGTGGTTTAAAGTGAATTTTGAGTAAAAGCGTAATATTAATCTTTTAAATTGTGTTATGTAGCTTGATGCTAATTGTAGCTCTAATGCACATGTCGCCATGAGCTATTCTATTCCACAAACTAATTTGATAAAATAATTCACATAAGGTCCCAAGAATATATATACTTTTTGTTTGCTTGTTTGTTTTTATAAAAAGACTTCAAATGTTACTTTACAAAACAGCACTTTTAGTGGACGGTAATTGATTATGCACATTTGCCCTTGGATTACACACATATATACAAAAAAACAACAACTAACCTACTGTATAAAAATGTACAGAAGTATACAGGGTAGCTGGATAATGAGTGCAAATCACAGTGTGTCAGTCAGATATAAGTCATCTGCCTTTGCAGAGGAGAGTCATTATATAGAATTATTAGGAATGGGGGGATAAAGTTAAATTAACTTAGTTAGCTCATGGGCCAGACAAAAAGTTGTTTTCGTTTCAAATGGCATCGTAAATGAGGCATGTACTTTCATTTAACATTGTAGTAGTTAGTTTAATGTTGTAGCATTCTATTCTGCATTTAAGATAATCTCATATTTAATATATTTGTAGGACAACAGCACTGAGTCCCAAAGAGTAACTGCGATCAGAGGCCTCATTCTCTACCTTGGTGAAAAGACAGAGGAGTTAATCAAGGACTACCAGGTAAAGAAAACACATTTCTGCCCTCTCACTTTTTATGAATGCATACTGAAGGATTGTCACATTTATTTCTTGATATATATATATATATATATATATATATATATATGACATAACATATATATTATATGACATAACATCACATAGCACAGCTGATTGGTTCACTTCTGTATTAGCAGCCAATGAGCTTGCTGCTCAACATTCAAATACCTGTCTTGTGCTTGCTGTAACATTGCAGCTTGCTTCAGAAACCCTCCACCTTCCCCAGCTCCACCTGTATAGATCTGCTACGAGGTGATTCATGTATGCTATGGGGGTATTTCATGTATGTTATATGTGCAGCAGCAGTATTTCTTACATACTCACAGCAGCATGTGTGGATGTATTGGCAGTAGCAAGTCTCGGTACTTGCTCTGCCGCAGCAGCAGCGTAGCTAATCTAATCCGCCAAAACTAAATACATTAACATTGTAATGTACATTACCATGCCAATCCCTCCGAGAGTTGTCATGACAGAAATATTTTTCAATTCACATAAGATAGTTATTGTTTATAAATGTAGTCAAACAAGATAAACTAGAGCTGAACGATCAGAGAAGAGGGAACTATCTATCTGCGATAGATAGATAGATAGATAGATAGATAGATAGATAGATAGATAGATAGAGAGTCAGATGATTGATTGATAGATAGATAGATATATAGATAGATAGACAGATAGAGAGTCAGATGATAGATAGATAGAT
>NW_015505559.1:397196-398566 GCF_001515645.1 Sinocyclocheilus grahami | reverse complement strand
TCAGACTGAAGATAGATAGATGAGACACTTTGCTAAATGTTTCTTATTAAAACCCCTTTGCTCAAAAAGCTTGGCTTAACGCTTGAAGCTGAATATTTTTTCTCTACAAGCGCTTGATTCAATGCCGTTTAAAAAGCATCAGAAAGTTGTTCCTCGTGAAGTTGGCTATTGTGTTGTACATTATATTTATAACATTATCTTTACAAAGTGCAGACTTGAAATGTATTATTAATTATAATAATAATAAATTAATATTATTATTTAGATATCATTTGAATCATATTATTATTAGAATGTATTATAATTACTTTTCGTGGCTTTTATTTTGACAGGATTGTGACAATAAGCGCGTGACTGACCAGACGACTCAATTTAGAGTCACGTGATCAGTGTTCTCTAAAATAAGGATGTGAGACAGAAGCGACGATACAGACCTCAGACAGCTGCAGGACATTAGTGTTTGTGCGAGCCCGTGCTGACATGCTCTGTCAGGAAGTGAAGTAGGCGCGCGACGACCGGCGAAGACCGCAGCGACCACAGCAGGTCTGGCCAGTGCCTTACAAGTAAGTTCAGCTGCAGCCCGATGTGTTCACGCTCACTGTGTCAGCGGGGAATGCACGTGTTTACTTTTTTGCACTATGGCTTATTGGCTTAATGTTTTCAGTTAATACCAATATGAATACTAATATGAAAATAATCACTACCAGTCAAAAGTTTCTGAACGGTAAGATTGTTAATGTTTTTAAAGAAGTCTCTTCTGCTCACCAAGCCTTCCTTTATTTGATCCAACGTTCAGCAAGAGCAGTAATATTGTGAAATATTTTTACCTTTTAAAATGACTGCTTTCTATTTAAATATATATTAAAATGTCATTTATTTCTGCGATCAAAGCTGTATTTTCAGCATCATTTCTCCAGTGTCACGTGATCCTTCAGAAATCATGCTAACATGCTGATTAGATGCTCAACAAGCATTTATCATTATCATTGATATTTAAAAAAGTTGAGCACATTTGTTTTTCAGGATTCTTTGATGAACAGAAAGATCCAAAGATCAGCGTTTACCTGAAATAAAAAGCTTTTGTAACATTATACACTATTCCATTCACAAGCCTGGAGTCGGTATATTTGTTTTATTTCTTTTTTTGGAGTTAAGAAATGATAGAAATGAATACTGTTATTTAGCAAGGATGCTTTAAATTGATCAGAAGTGATGATAAAGTCATTTATAATGTTACAAAAGATTTCCATTTCAGATAAACGCTGTTCTTCTGATCAATTTAAAGCATCCTGAAAAAGTTCTATCCAACTGTTTTCAACATCATCATAATAATAATAATAAAATGTTTTTTGAGAATTAAAATCAGCATA
>NW_015505559.1:332753-397186 GCF_001515645.1 Sinocyclocheilus grahami | reverse complement strand
ATGATGCTGAAATTCAGCTTTACATCACAGGAATAAATTACATTTAACAATATATTCAAATAGAAAGCAGTTATTTAAAATTGGAATAATATGTCACAATATTACTGCTTTTGCTGTATTTTGAATCAAATAAATGCAGGCTTGGTGAGCATTAGAGAAATCTTTAAAAAAAAACATAAAAAAATCTTAGTTCAAAAACTTTTGACTGGTAGTGTGCATTAATCCCACTATAGGAATGTTTTAACTAATGATTTCTTACATGTAAGTTATGCATTTACATCTCCGGTACTTTATTCTCATGAATATTAATACACGTTATATCCACCAACCCACAATTCATATCAATTTCTAGGCGACTTGACCGCCGTCCAGATGTTGATCCCTACTGCCAGGCTTTATTCCCGTTCTGCCCGAGCGGAGATCCAGACGGCCGGATGCCCGTCATGAGAGACTCCGACCTCGTCTCGGTCTTCAGGCTGCAGACTCCGGTGTGGGAGTTCAGATACGGAGACGTCTTGGGAAAGTTTGTGAGTGCGCGCGCTCAACAGCACAGCGCTCTCCTGTAGAGTCCGTTGGGTTGAGTCTAATCGAAAGTCTTGCTCTGTTCAGCACATCATGCATGATGCCATTGGCTTTGGAAGCGCAAAAACGGGGAGAAACTTCACCATGGAGTGGTACGAGCTGTTTCAGCTGGGAAACTGCACTTTTCCTCACGAGAGAGCGGGCGTGAGCGCGCCCTTCTGGTGCAATCAGGGAGCCGCGTGCTTCTATGACGAGATCGATGACGTTCACTGGAAGCAGAACGGCTCTCTGGAGAAGATAGGAGAGATTTCGGGTAAGGCTGGCAGACACTCAGTTTACACGTGAACACGATTATTTTCCAAAGGTTACTTTGGAAATGGAATAGGTTACAGATTACACGTTATCCTGTTTAAAATGTAAGAAGTAGTGTAACTATTTCAATTACTTTAATAAAGTAATGTAACTGATTACGTTGGATTACTTTTCTAAATTTCTATTGTTTTCTACTGTTGGTCATTTTCAAACATTTAAACCAGGCAGGGTTAAGCTTGCAGTAGAGCTCAACACCTCAACCCCAATTCCAGAAAAGTTGGGTAGTTTTGTGAAATGCAATAAAATCAAGAATCCTGTTTTAAAAAAAAAATTTTTTTTTTTGGAAAATATTTCCAAAGTGCTCACTGACCAACTTAAATGTATTTTGTAAATATAAACAAATGTTGATTTTCGTGGCTGCAGCGCACTCCAAAAAAAATTTGGGACAGAGGCAAAATAAAAGAATATCCTCAATAGACTCTATGCACGAACGCTGCGCTTACGTGTTTCCGGGAGAATCTCAGCCAGCGACTTCTCTTCCATATAGCGAAGTGTGCCAGCGGCAGAACTCTTTCTTGACGTATTGTGAACAAAAACTAGTTAGTATTTTCTAAATGAGTATTGTTATAAACATAAAACTATATAACATCTCATTCTAGTTATTGCTTTCTGAAAGTTTAAATATTAACAGTCATAGAACATCTACTCCTGTTCAACACAACGCCCATAATACAAGCGACGTATCGAAGAGAAAGACTTTGTTCGTACCCTTAGCTACTCACACTCTTCACAACAACACAATAGAACAGCACGATATATTAAATAAAATCATATTTAGTATAGAAATTGTGGAGGGATAAATGTGCATTTATTTGTACAAATGTGGATAATGTAAATATAACTAAATTCGATACTCTGGTGTTATCTGCAATATCGTGATGGGAACATAAACAACTTTGATACAATGTTACCTGAACTGCAGTAATACAAACATGTACATATAAATGACTTTGTTACCTGCTCTGTGGCAATGCAAACATTGTGTATATACAAAAAAACGTTCGCTATGGACAAACAAGCAGACGGATGGGTTAAGGCTGTAACCAACAAGTGGCATTTTGATGGTGAGTGATGTTGCAGGTTGTTTCTGCTGCTATGACAATACACTCCCAGCCGAAACTTTTCCAAAGGCTGAATCCACCAAAGAATCCTCACCGAACATCCTGATGTAGTGCTATACAAAGTCCTATAACAGCTCAGCCACTGAGAGGTCAGGCAGCTCGCTGGTGACACCTCTGTAAAAGGCACTCCTGAAATAAAAACAAAAGAATATTAAAGTAAATTCCCTCATTTTAGAGCTGTAGATATTTTACATTATATTCATCTTCCTTGGCATGTTTCAATAATTTGACTTAAACGGATGTCATGCAATGTATTTCTATGAGTGTCATGTTTGGGTATAAAAGGAGCATCTCTGTGTTTGCAAGCAAAGCTGGATCATGGCTCATCACTTTGTGCCAAATTTCATGAAAGAAGTATCAAATGAATCATAAATCACATTTCTCAATGCAAAATTGCAAAGAATTTAGGTCTTTCACTAACTTCCATATACTGTAATATTGTGAAAAGATTCAGGGAATCCAGAGAAATCTGTCTGTTTAGAGCAAAACAGGAAACCTCAGTTGAATGTGCATGACCTTTGAGCCCTCAGATGGCATTGCATAAGAATGCTGCGGTGTTAAATATAGCCACATGGGCTCAGGAGTACTTCGGAAAACCACTGTCACTTAACACAATAAATGCAACCTGAATCTCTGTTACTCTAGGAGAAAGCTATACATCAATTCTATGCAATGATGCTACAGGGTTCTCTGGGCCGGAGCTCATCTCAGATAGTCAAAAAGAAGATGAGGGTCTGGAAAAAATGGACATCAAGTTCTCAGTCGCAAAGACCAAAGGGACCATCCAGACTTTTACCAGCGACAGATGCAAAAGCCAAACGTCTGTCATGGTATGGGGCTGCAGCAGAGCAAACGGCACGGGTGACTGGCATACTGTATGTGCGAAGGTACCACTGACATGGAGGCATATATTGGGATTGTACAGAGACATATACTGCCATCAAGTTGACGTCTTTCATGGGAAGTCCATATTAGATCAAGACAATGCCAGCTCTCATTCTACATGCTACAACAGTGTAGTTTCATAGACACAGAGAGGATGTGCTAGACTGGCCTGCCTGCAGTCCAGATCTGTCTCCTATTGAAAATGTATGTCCAGTCATGAAAAGGAGAATCAGACATGATACTGCTGAGTATCTGAAGTCTTGTATCAAGTGAGACTGGACAAAACGTTTGCTTGCAAAACCTTAACAATTAGTATCCTCAATTCCCAAACAATTAAACATTGTAATTAAAAGGAAAGTTAATGTGACACAGTTAAACATGCCTCTGTCCCAACTTTTTTGGAATGTGTTACAGCCATCAAAATAAAAATGTGCTTATTTACAAGATAATATCAAGTTGGCCAGTGAAATATTAGAACATTCTTGATTTTATGGCATTTCACAAAACGTCTAAACTTTTCTGGAATTGGGGTTGTAGTTACTGTCCGACTTTCAAAATCCTTCATCACTTGAATTAAGGTTATAATAATTTAATTGTAAAGCAGAGCCAACACAAAATCAGACTTACTTTGAGATCATTCTGGGGTTAAATACAGATTTAAAAGCATAATAAGAAAATAGTTTAACAGCTATGATGCTGTTTTTAAAGTCAAATCTTTGCAGAGCAATGACCGGAAACACTGGAATCTAACAGTGACTTGGAAAAAACTGTATAAAAAAAATCAAGTATAAACCCAAATCGGAAATAGAACCGTTATCGAATAAGCATGTGTCCTATTCTCTGTACTAATCTCCTGAGACATTGGTGTCTCATATTTTAGAGCAGCCACTGCAATTTATTAAAGAAATCAATTATATCTGTGTGTGTGTGTGTGTGGAAAAAAAATTCAGATGTAACCCCCTTTTTAATCGTTAACATTTTCATAAGTAACTAACTTAATTACACATTCTCAATAACTGTAACCAATTACAATTACATTTATTTTGGGTTACACTTTATTTTAAAACCATAAAAATCTTAATGTTTCCAAACTTTTGACAAGTACTGTATATCATTACACAAAATAATCAGTGTTAGGGAGTAACTAGTTACATGTAACAGAATTACGTAATTTCATTGCAAAATATAGTAACACTTTATTTTAAGGTGTCCTTGTTACATGTACTTACTATTATAATAAAAATTAATTATGCATAATTACATGCAAGTAACCCTAAACCTAACCATATAGAAAGTACATGTAATTAATATTACTCAGTACTTATATGTATAATTACACTGAAACAAGGACACCTTAATGAACTCGCTACTTCTCACCATGGCTGCATTTATGTGCTCAAAATTGTTTTGCGTTTTTATTCGAACGTAATGTTTTTATTCAGCAAACATGATACAAAAGATTTTTTTTTTTTAAATAAAGCTGTTCTTTTGAACTTTCTATTTATAAAAGAATCCTGAAAAAAAGGTTCCCACAAAATATTAAGAAGCAACAGTTTTAACATAGAAAATAATAAGAACCCTTACTAATAACTGAGCACCAATAATAATTATGCCGCAAATCAGCCTATTATGATCTGTGACACTGAAGACTGGAGTAATGATGCTGAAAATTCAGCTTTGCATCACAGGAATAAATTACATTATATCATTAATATTTTGTCTGAAAAAAAGAAAAGATATATCCCCCCCCCCAAAAAAAATATAACAAAACAACTAATAATTTTTCAATTTGGAATAAAACCAGTAATTGTGGCAATTTTACAATCTTATATTCTTACAATCTTAAACTCTTACATTTCACATGAAAAATGGTAAACTATAATGAAAAACAAACAACAAAAAAGACATATGTAAACTAGCTAGATACCATTACATTGCTGACGTATTTACATTAGCAAAATTTAAAATATAAAATATCATGAGCATTAAATATAAGAATATTGGAGCCTGAAACTCTCACTTCATCTTCATTGCCATGTGTTTTCTGTTGAATTAAGATGTTATATTTTTGTTTTATCAGGTGAGATGTTCAATGAGATGGCTCGTTGGGTTCAGGAGGACAACGAAACGGGTGTTTATTACGAGACTTGGACAGTAAAGTCAGATGCTGGTGCGAACGCCACAACGTGGTTTGAGTCGTATGATTGTTCTCAGTTTGTGCACCGCACATATAAGAAATTACTGGATATGGGTGCCGACCTGTCCAGCCAAACTCCCACATCTTACACCAAGATCTATCTGTACAGCGGAGAGCCGCTGCATTTGGGAGACGACTCCATCTTTCAACAGTCTTCCACGCGAGATCTCGCCACAGACATCAAGAAGTTCTACCACTCGTTCCGCTCTCACCAGTCAGTCGTAGAAGTGATTGAGAGTCTGCTGGAGGCTTTGGAAAAGATGGTCCTAGAGAAGACCTTCTATTTCTACTACAACTCTGAATATTGGAAGCTGCCGATGAAATATCCTTACATTAAAATAAACTACGAGGAGATTCCTTTGCCATAACCACCATATTCTTTATTCTTCAACAATATTAAAAAAACATCAAATTGATTTTGCTACTAAATAAAATTGCATTTTAAATTTTCTATTTCCATTCCAGATGATGTCTGATTTATCAGATGTGTTAACTTACACTAACGCAAACAATTTTTAACATTTTGTTGTTGTACAGCACATTTATGAATAAATGATCTGTAAAACACCCACACAATTTTTCACACTGTTTATTCACCCTTATTTCAATAAAAGACAATGTTGATGTTTTTACAACGCAAAAGAAATGTGATGCTTTCATATTCGCAATACAAGCAATATGCTCACTTGCTTCAGAAACATTGCTATTTGTACATTTTTCTAAGCTCTGGTTTACACCGAGTTGATGTAACGCTCAGCTTGCACTTCCAAAAAGTCAGTCTAACAACGTTTTTGTGTGTTTCAAATTGGCAAGCTATGCGCCGACTAAAGCCTAGCGCGTGCCTTTTTATTATTTGTATGTGAACTACTGGGTTGTGGCTTCTCTTTATGATCATTTTCGAGAATATTTCACTTTCAAATGCTGGCAGGTACCTTAGTTTACTTAATTTAGTTGCTACAAAAATGTGCAAAAGCTAAAACAGCTTTAATTCTGGATAATGGGCAAAGAAAAACTATTACATGCTACTGACTTTTTATAAATGATATAATATGCATATAAATCATGGAGCATCTCACTCGAAGCTAAACTATCAATACAAGCAGATTAATAATTTTAAAAAGTATATCAATAAATTACACTGATGATCATCTCTAATTACAAGGGTACAAAGATCCATCGAGGAGTAATTCCCACTCGTCTGAAAGAGATCAGCACAGATACACGTCAAACCTCCACAGAGGGTGCGCGAGAAAGAAGTATTTCTATTTATATCAAACACACAGCATTTTATATACAGACACGTGGGACTTCCTTCTTAAAGGAGACTGTGTTCACTCCAATACTGACTCATATTGAACTGAAACAAAGGAGTGCATGCTAACGCAGCCAAATCAAGCATTGTCTGCATATCCAGACTAATTCATTCATTATACGGTCACATCCCATTCAGTGTGTCATTGCACAGCATTCTTCATGCAATCTAATAGAAACCAATCAACGCTTCATTGTGTCCCTAAAATTCTTTTACTATTTTCTTCCAAATTTTGGGACACAAGTGTGCTGTGAGCCAAACACTGATGCTTTCATTTCTTTCCTCTCTGACATACCTAAGACCGTGAAAGTATGCTGTTATTTTTATTATTCTGCACCCTCTTCCCTGCTACACCTAAATATGAGCAACATGCTGAAAATATTTAGCTTTAGGAAATGTCAAGAGGAAAGCTTCCAAAAAAGATAAATTGGTAAATCTTACAAAATGTCCAGATTATACTACACCTCAAAAATCAAAAATACAAAAGCTATTTTTCACAAATAAGATTAATCTTATTTACTTTTGCATTGTGAAATATTTAGGTCCTGGCAGTATTAAATTTATAGATCATAGTGGATTTTGTTGTGCTGCCTTTATGCTGATTCAATAACAACAGAACTGTAACAATTACTTTATTACAGTAATGAGAATCTAATGGAATTAATAAAATCAAACCATATCTCAGAGATGATATTGAGAATAACGGGAAAAATGCTTAATTGTTATTTATGGTAAAAATATTAATGGTCCATGGGCTTCATCTCTTTTTGATGCACCATCTAATTCAGTATAATTATGATGTTTAGTGTCTTAAGGTAAATTATGACATTTTTTATAAGACTCATGAAATGGATATTTGCCACAACATGCCATTAAAGAAATGGTTCACTCAAAAAATGTAAAATCCTTTAATCACCCTCCTGTCATTCTACAAACCTGTATGACTTTCTTCTGTGGAATATGAATATATATATATATATTTTTTTTTCCCCACCATTCTTCAAAATCTTCTTTCGTGTTCCACAGAAGATGATCATCAATATTTGAAAGGACTTAAGGGTGAGTAAATAATAACATTTTCATTTCTGCGTAAACTGTCCCTTTACAACGGTCCACATTCATTATAGCAGTGTGAGAATATAGATCTCAAATCAAATCTATGTACAAACCTTGTGAAGCAACTGCGAAACTCACGCAAAAAAAACCCACAGAGTCCATATTACCAAAGTCCGATTACTTTTTATGGTCTTCTGAACAACACTTCACCAGGTGGGCATCATATCTGGAAACCAAACGCGCCCGAGGTGCTTGGACACTTCCCAGTGGATCTCATCCAGGCTGTATTTGTGGTCTGGGATGAGCACCTCCTCCATGATGGAGAGCTGAGAGAGACGGCGGCCACACATCTTCACGAACTCCACGAAAGCGCTGCAGGACACCTCGCACTCGCCCAGTCCGATGGCCGACAGGTGCTGGCAGCGTTCGGCGATACGGATCAGCTCCTCGTCCAGCGGCCGCAGACCATTGGCACACACCACCAGCTCCACCAGACGTGGACAATTCATGCCCACGCGGCCCAGGACCTCTTTGCTGACAGAGCGGCCGAAGTAGAGGTGCGTAACGGGGATCTCGTCGCGGAAAAAAGGCCCAAACTCATCCTCGTACAGGAAGAAGTACATGACCAGGTTGACTTTGGGCGAATGGCGCACCATGGCGTCCCAGCTGCTCTTCTTGATGGTGTGGAACTGCTGGTCGGGGTTCTCGCTCACCACATCTATGCGCAGATGCTCGAGGTGCACGTGCTTCTCGGAGGAGAGCGCCAGCAGCAGCTCGTCGCTCAGTAAGTGATAGTTCAGAGCCAGCTCTCTCAGACCGTGACACTGATCAGCGACGCACAGAATACCTGCAACAACAGCAGACTGATGGCTTTCACCTAGACACTACAAATAATACAGAGTCTGACTAAGGTCCATGCACTATTAAGCACAAACACAGTTGTTCGATCTAATTACATATCAACCTCTGACAAAAGAAACATCAATATAATTTCATTAAAAAAAAGAGTGGCAGAATGGAAGTGTGACTGGATTTCTTGTGGATTATTGTGATGTTTTTATCAGCTGTTTGGACTCTCATTCTGACGGCACCCATTCACTGCACATGGTCCATTGGTGAGCAAGTGACGTGATGCTACATTTATCCAAATCTGTTCTGATGAAGAAACAAACTAATCTACATCTCAGATGGCCTGAGGGTGAGTAAATTCAGCCAATTTTCATTTTTGGGTGAACCATTCTTTTAATATTGATTTTTCAGATGATTTAAAAGTTAACCTTAAATCAAAATTGTGTCGTGTTGTCTCATGTTGTCCCAAATCCATATGACTTAGTCATACACAATACTGACCTGCTCTTTTATCAAGTGAATAATAGTGACTATGCACTGTGAATATCAGGTTGCAAAAATGGCATAAAAAGCCTATGTTTGTATGACTCGTGCACTACATTTCAAGTCGTTGTGAGAGGAACGGACCTAAATTTAAGTGGTTATTCACTGAAAATCTTTCCGCTTCCACTCAAATGGAGATACTGCAGCATTGAAATCAATGTTGACTGCATCACAAAACAAGAGAGAACATAAGAGAATTGGTGCTTTCGTGGCATGTTGTATTCACCATAATTACTAGATGACAAGCCGGACGTTCAACTCAAAGCTGTTCAACCTCAGACTTATGCATTTCTAAGGCAACACTACTAACAGCAAAATGAATGTGTCATTTGAGAAATCAACTGACAAAACCACAATGCAGCAAGTCGTATTATGAAAATTGCCTTAATAAACTTATGTAGCAGGATTTTACATGTTGGTTATCCAGTTCTGTGCAAGCTACATTAAACAGTATTGTGTCTATTTCAGACTATTCTTGCATTAAGATAAAGTCGTCAATTATTAAACTTATTGATATTAATATTTAACCTTTTTAAATCAAAGTTCCTCAAATAACTACAGCGGCAGATGAGTAAGTCATACCTGCAGGAGAAACATGTGGGCAGCTGCTCATCTTTAACAGCTTGAGTGTGTCACTGTTGTTGGCCACCAGGATTTTGAGCGAAGGATCATCTACTGGCGTGTCGTCAATTTTCAGAGACGAAAGAGACTTGGAGTTGACAAACACCACGGTTAGTGCAGAGATGAAGTGCGACTGAAGAGAGGAAACAATCAGACATCAGGAAACCAGCCGACCCATCACCCCAACACACAGCTCAGCCAAAACACACGTCCTGATACCTTCGGCAGCTCCATGAAGCTGGGCCGTGCAGTGGAGATCAGCCCAAGGGTCTTCAGAGAGCAGTTGACCAGCTGAGACAGGATGTCACACGCAGCCTCCGCTGACTCTGTACTGCTGTCCACCTGTGCACACAGACCACACGCGCTTCGCATCAGCTCCAGCAACTCGACTACTGATCAGACCAGCAGTGTTCGGAGTTACTGTAAAATAGCCGTTATACACACATCTACTGATTTTTTTATTAATGCAAGTCTACACATCTAAAATACATCTATGTATTTATATCACCTATTTTTTTTTTAGGTGCACTTACAATGCAAAATAAAATTCTGTCATCATTTACTCACCCTCATGACAAACCCACGAGATTTTCATTCATCTTTGAAACACCGATACATTTCTAATGAAAGCCTAAGAGATTTCCGTCCCTACATTGAAAGTCCATGCAGCCAAAACCTTAAGGCTTGAAAAAGTTTATCAAGACATCATATAAGTAATCCACACCAAACCATGGAGTGGTTTAATCTAAGCCCATCATATTCATTGTATCTAACAAGTATATCATTTCTACCATATCTGATGAGCTCTATGCAGGTGCATTGATCAGTGATTATATGCAAACAACAGCCTAAATTAAATCTGTTCGTCATATAAAGTGATCGTCTCTTCAGAAGACTTGGTTTAAATCACATCGATTCGTGATTTGAAGATTTCAAAGAAGGGACAGGAAATCTCTCAGGTTTTATTAAAATATTTTCATTAGTATTTTGAAGATGAACGAATGTCTTGGGCATGATTTGGGCAAGTGAATGATGCCAAAACTGTCATTTTTGGGAGGCATAGTTCACCCAAAAATGACATTTCTTAGCCAAATCACATTGTTTTAAGCCTGTATGATGAAAGAAGACATATTCAAGAACGCTGGTAACCAAAGTTGACCAAGTGTTGGTTACCATTGCAATCCATCAGAAACCAGAACTGTTTGGTTACCAGCATTCTTCAAAATATCTTAATGCTCTGCAAGAAAAAAAAAAAAAAGAGTAGGGATGCACCGATATGAACATTTTGGCCGATACCGATAACTGATAATTCTTTATTTTTGAAAGCCGATAACCGATATGTTGGCCGATAAATCTATATCCAAATTGTTATATACTTTTTGAGAGCCTGATTACAAAAAAGTTATCATCATTAGAAGCTAAACCATATTGTTGATGAAAAATAATAAGAGAAAAATACAAGTGGTTGTTGTTATTAATAATGTATCGATGATTTTGAAAAAGTAACAAATTAATACCACTGTTTTAAATAGCAGCCGTTGAGCTGCACGTGCTGAAGAGCTGAATGAACACGGTAAACTGAAGCATTTTGCTGGCAGCTTATTTAACTCAAGGAAATGCATCCTGAGATTAATATTAATACAACATAAACATAATATTACAACTTATATATGTACAAAATGACGCAGTTATTGCGTGCTATAGTCAGAATGTGTGATCCTGTGTGTGAAAACAAAGCAACTAAACCCAAAGAATTCAGAATGTTTTATTATAATAATGTTCTCATTAGAATGTTATATACACGACATTCCCAATCATAGTTATTAATGTTGTGCACTGCTGTTTGAGCTGCGTGCGCTGAGCTAAAGACGATCACCGGTAAACTGAAGCGCTCTTTTAACTTAACCAAACGCATTCTATATGAGATAAATCAGATATACATCAAATAAACACAATATTACAATGTACAATTGCACAAAAGGCTGCAAACGAACAGCGCGCATCTGAAGTGTCTCTGAAGGAAATAATGCATTATTTATCGGCTTTAAGATATCGGCAACATTTTCTTATCGGGCCGATACCGATAACAGAAAAAATGAGCATTTATCGGCCGATACCGATATGGTGGCCGATATATCGTGCATCCCTAAAAAAGAGAAAGTCATACAGGTTTGAAACGACATGATTTGAGTCAGTACATTTTGCCAGAAATTTTATTTCTGGGTGAGCTGTCCCTTTAAGTTCGGCATGATTTGTGAGCTGTAATGTGGAGCCAGCTGGTAACTGTCAGCTTCCCGCTGAGCCTCTCACCTTGAAGCTGACGTACTGTAAATGATTGGAGTGCCTCTTGATGATTTGCTTTATTAGGTCAGGATGAGTGGCCTTCAGGTAAGAGCTGGCAGGCTGGTTGAGCTCAAACTCAAAGCACCTCCACAGCTCGGGCATGTGGAAGGCCTGATTCCAGCCGCGGCAGACCAGCGAGGCGAAGGCGCGATCGAGGAGAGGCAGGTACTGGAAGATGTGAAGCAGGATCTCCTGTGGCAGTCGAGCCCAGTTGGACAGCAGATCTCCAGGGTCCTCGGCGGGCTGTCTGGCCCTCTTGCAGGAGTCCGCCGGCCCCTCGCACTCTCTGCTCAACCTTTTCATTCTTGGGGGCCTGAGAGAGCTGTGAAGTATTAGAGGTATACACAGTGGCAGATGCAAACATGCATCCTAAAACAAGTTTATTTTACAGGGTTTGCTACGTTTATCACGTTTAAATGGCTTTTGAACTTTCCTGAAAACGAGTTAAAACTGCTTTAATGCAATTATAAACAAATTCCATGTACGTTATACTCGAGACTAACCAGCAACCAATGCTTTCAATTAATATAAGCAACTGAAGTGCCATGCATGAGATATCACGCATGAACAAACACTTCATTAACCCAATAAACACACTGCACTCATGCATTTAGTCACAGAGAGTGATCTAGTTAGATCAAACCAACAACAGCCTTGCTGCGCTGCTCCAAATAAACGTTAACAATTACCTGTTTTGCGTGTTACTCATGTAAAGTAGCAAATGCAAACAGTGGAAAAATAGGCAAAATCCTGACTCGTCTGAATGTCAGCCCGGACCGGGACCGGAACACATGAGAGCGGCGCAGGGGACACGCATTGGACACGAATGGGTTGAATTTATGTCGTTTTACGTTGTTGGAGTCTGAGTGCGTGCGTCTCGGCGATGTTGCAGGTTGCCCTACTTCTCGCTGAGCTCTATACCGCGGGAGACTTCAGCGTCCCCGCCGCCGGACATGGCGGTGCTGTTGTCGAGCGTGAGCGGCTGCCTGCTGTGTATGACCGGCCTCTTCCTCCAGGGGGCGCACACACAGCGGCTCAGAAAGCCGAACCCTTCATACAACAGCTCACCACAGAAACTGTGTTTGCACGCAGAGAGAGGTAGCACGCACCACGTGACAAATGTTATTATTATTGTGCTTTCAAACAGTGTTGCCAATTAATTTTCAGGGGAAGTTGCTAAGGGAAGGTCAATTTGTTGCTAAAAATTGCATAGAATATTAAGAAAATATTTTGTGTGTGTTCATTTAGACGTGTTTGTAAAATATAACATAACACCATATAATATTAACTGTATTTTTTAAATACAACATTGAATTATTGAACACTTACACATTTTTGAACAATTAGGGCCTACAATTAAAGTTGTTGTTTTTTTGTAGCTAGTAAACTACACATTCTGAACCATTATAGTTTTAAGCAGTGTATTAGCAGTTAGTTATTATGCTGCATTCTAAGAAAATATCTGTAAAAATAGGGCACAGTCTATTTATTAATATGAAGGAATTTTCCGTATTTATTTTTCAGTTTTTTTACCTGCATTTTAAATTATGCATTGTATGGATAATGTCCTGGAAAATGACTAGTAAATGTTCTAGACATTTTTCTTGCAGTGTACTAACTGATCAACAATCGCAGGCACAAGCTACTAATAAGGTGGATCACAAATGAACAATTGAAGAGTTCAGATGAAAAAAGCCTCTAAGTGCCGTCTGAAATTTTTTCTTCTGAAATTATCATTTTTATCAGGCTCCTATATTTAGGTTCAGTCATTTTAATTTAATGGCAATGTATAGGTACTTTTCTATGCTATTAAAGTGAAAGAACTGAACATAAATATATGAAGTATATTTATATTTATATTATATGAAGAAGAAAAAAAATAGAAAATCACCTTACATCACGTCTATTCAAAGTACCGGAGTATATTTACATATAAATTCCAATTGGCTGGCTTTCTCACATCTGTTTTGGATTCTGGATTGTGATTGGCTGTTTGTTAGTGTGTGAGCGAAAAGACCAGTGTTGCCAAGTCCGCAGTATTCCCACGGAGCTGTCTGGGCTATTTTAACACTGTTGCTGCAGGTTGTTTATCATGTCCGACCCCAATAACGCGATATTTAGCCCCTAGAGTGCTAATTTTACCAGGGGAACCCTACCAAAAATTTGTATTTAGCCCCCCGGAATGCGTTTGGGCGGGCTTTGTTGTGAAAACCTGGCAACCCTGCACACAGCAGAAAGAAAACTGATGTGCCAACTACAGGTGCATCTCAATAAATTAGAATGTTGTGGAAAAGTTCATTTATTTCAGTAATTCAACTCAAATTGTGAAACTCGTGTATTAAATAAATTCAGTGCACACAGACTGAAGTAGTTTAAGTCTTTGGTTCTTGTAATTGTGATGATTTTGGCTCACATTTAACAAAAACCCACCAATTCACTATCTCAACAAATTAGAATACTTCATAAGACCAATAAAAAAACATTTTTAGTGAATTGTTGGCCTTCTGGAAAGTATGTTAATTTACTGTACATGTACTCAATACTTGGTAGGGGCTCCTTTTGCATGAATTACTGCATCAGTGCGGCGTGGCATGGAGACAATCAGCCTGTGGCACTGCTGAGGTGGTACGGAAGCCCAGGTTGCTTTGATAGTGGCCTTCAGGTCCCTCTGACGCGGCATATATTTTATGCCTAAACCAAAACCAAAACTTAAATGTACCCAAATAAGCTATTTCAGGAAATACACCTCTTTAGACGTACCGTGTGAGAAACGACGTTCGGGTCACCAAGATCTGCCCGCCACAGACTTTCATTTTCGAGCTTGCATGTTTCAGGAGTGAGTGAGAAATGAAAGAAAAGCACAGAGAACGCTCCTTTTGGAATGTACCTTGCTTAACAGAGAACCCTGTTTATTATTACTACTCAGCTCCATCCACAGATAATAATACAAAGCAGATTCACAAGTTGCATTTTTTTGTCTTTTACAGCAGCTGTTAATCCCCCCCCCCCCCCAACAATCCTTCCTGCAAGCCTCCAAAACAACCATTAAATAGCCACAATTTCTAATATATATCTTGTTTTGCCTCACGGTCCTTTGATTTGGTGTGAAGACTGGCCCCAAGGAGACGTGTTCTTACAATACAAAAGCAAAACATACTCACCTTGACAGAAAAAGGGGGTTTATACCACGTCATTGAGACAACAGCGCAGACACCGCAGACAACAAGCCCCTCGATAAGGTTCTGACTACAGAAATGATGGCACACTTGCCGGGGAAAACACAACAGTGTGTGTATCACTGTATAAAAATGTACAGTGGCTTTATTGGCATACATTCCATATGTTTACATCTGCGAGGAGGCACGCCCAGTATTGCACTTCATTAAAAGTTCTGGCTCAAAACATAACCCAGAATATCAAACAAAACTGAAGTGTAGAGTAGAGTAGCAACGTCGGGATACACATATGAAGGGTTACTGTCATTATATACAAGATTAGATCAATCGTACACTATTTTCCTCCAGCATCACATTCTAAAGTCCTCTTATAGCATTTGAATCTTTAGCCGTCAAACCATGATGCACTCCAAAGTGAAGGAATACTGTACAGGATTACGAAAACAAAGTCCGTTTACATACAACAATAGAATCTTACATTTGTATTCGAGAAGCTGAAATCATGGCCCATCCGTGGTGGTCTCGGATCCCAAAATCCTCCATACATTGTTACCCTTCAGTGGTCAGGAGGTGTGCAACGTTTATACAAGCCGCAGGGTTACAACGGCTGCATGCAAACACGTCACAACGTTATTTATTTTTTTTGTTATTTTTTTTCATTCTTCAGCATCTAAAGAGAGAGGGTAGGGATGCACCCTGGTGCACAGCAGCCCGTCACAGCCCCCTCAGAATGGGACGTCCGCTGTATCTGCTCTCGGGCTGCGCTGAAGAAGGAGTCGGCCGCCACAGGAGGGTGAATATATATATATATATAGAGATCATTATAGGACTCTTGCATTTAGAAGGTATGGGCATTTCTACACACGCCGCAGCCCAGGGCGAACTCCTCTCCGGTGGGAGGATGTACCACATGCAGGGGACACTCGCTTCCTTCTAACTGTTTTCCTTTTGGTCCTGTGAGGAAAGAATGAAAATGAAGTCAACATGTTGTCTTGTCAGTTTGCTGGCTTAAGCAATTTCAATAACAGCTTTTCATTAAACAAAGGCCTGATTCAACAAGAGAAGGATGATACATGCGTTTCAGACAAACCAAACATGGTGGTGGGAAGTTTTAATGCAAGCACTTGTCTTATAACATGTATGAAGTGTTTTACCAGCAGGACAATGAGGCAGCTCTTCTTTTGGGACACTGGTCATCCTCTGGAAATCATCATGACAGGCGTTGCAAAAATGTGTCGTCCCAAAGCAGAAGAACACAGCCACAGAGCAACAGTAACGACATTTATACTCCAGGAAATCTGTCCCATGTTTAGAGCACATCTGCAGCAAAAAGAAAGAGCTCTAAACAACCTCATTCCAAAGCAACACATTCCTTGCAACCATTCTCTTTCTCTCGGTTTTGCTGTGATTCGCCATTACAAGCAGTCAATGAATGAATGAATTTATCCTTTTCTAACTTAAAATCAGCAAGCTTTTATTTTGGCGGGCTGCCGGAGAGCAAGTATATGCGCTGCCGAGTAACGAGCATCAATCAGTGAATGAAATGTCACAGTTTTGCATTGTGTTTTGAAAACGGCAGCGGATAGCCTAGATTTATGCTTTCAGTTCGCATAGAAATCTTACAGTATTACAGCGTGTCGATCTAAAATCGTAATTGTGCATTAACAGCTGCCAACCATGTTGGTACGCAAATGAATTGATTTTATTTTGGTCACGCATGCGCACCTGCGATCTCCCAAGTAAATATTTCAATTAGTAAAACTAAATCATTTGGATGCACAGACCTCACGAAGGTTAACTCTTTCCCCGCCATTGACGAGTTATCTCGTCTTTTAGAAGAAAACGCTTCCCTGCCAAAGACGAGTTTTTACGGCTTTTCGTGTTTTCACTGTTATTCTCTCGGGGGCGTTATTACACATCTTCTGAACGAGTACAAAACCTCCCGAACAAAAACACACATGAACAGGATGGAGAAACTAGCGATCTCTTTAAGTAAACAGATGCATATGAAAAATAATGCGATCATCAGAAATAGACAGCATATAAATGAAAACTGCATAATGTTACGGAGTAAATTGTTGATCCAGGAAGTGGTATATGTCTGTGCGATTTACTGGATTTATGCTTTGATAATCATACTGAATATTATCCAGATGTAGTTTTTGATAAAAATGTGATTCTCACCTTTTTGCTCAAAATTATTCATTTTTATGAAACCTACCTATATTCAAGTGTTGATAAAAAAGGAATGCTTTAAGCAGATTTTTTTGTTTAAAAGTAAAGGCTCTGATCTTTATTTTGGTGTATTGCATATTCATACAGCAAAATGTACTGGAGGCCATCAAATTTGAGTGAAAATCATCAAAATCGCTGGCAACTTTTTTCAAAAATGCTGGCGGGGGGGAAGAGTTAATATGAAATATAATAATCACTGGCTGAAGTATAACAGAGTGGTGGAACTATGATGTCACTTTGTAGGCAAAAACCCGCAAGCGAGTTAGCATTTTAGCACTTCCGGTTCCATCGTCCCAGAGTCAATGGGGTTTTCGAATGGGATTTGGTTAAATCCCTAAAATAAGGTCCATGGTTCACACAGGCTCAAGATACTTTCACGTTTTATTCTACGACATAAAACACACCAGTTACACCCCACTCGTGATTTTTTTTAAACGGTTACGTTTCTTAAAAAAGACGGTTGCTAACAAGTTGCTAAATGGGACTACAGGCGCTGCCGGAGACATTCAACGTCATCACGCCGAACAGTTTATCAGTTTACAGTATTTTCCAGTGGTAGTATAATTTGTAATACAATTAATTGTAGAATAACCAATTAATAGTTTCCCGCATTTTATATTGTTGGTTGACAATGTTTTTTTGTTTCCCCCCGAAATGCAACACAAGTCTTCGGATGAAAGATGCTCGTTTTATCGCTTTCCTACTGATGCGGAGACCATAAGGTAAACTCGTATTACGATTATTCCATGTAAACACCACGTTTACCGGTTTAGTGACGGGGAAAGTGAAACTTTAACGATGCATAGTGCTTAAAGCCACGTTAAATTTAAATGTTTACAGCCCCGTTAGAAAGCATATGAGGATTTCCTAGAAGCAAGGATAAAATAACATTTTGTGTACCCATCCTAACAAAATGATCGCTGAAATGTGGTACTTTATCCACTAAAATAAGTTTAATCTTACCATACCCAAAAACTCGTTCACTCTGCTGTTATTTAATAAATTAAATGCACTAGAATTTTATTGAATAGTACGTGGAGACACGTTTTTAATTAAAATATTCATATTAATCAAGGATTTATTGACTTTTAATGCACCTTATTTCAAAATGTACAGAAATACGTGCTTTCATATGTCTATTAGTCATGATTATTTCATTTATTCACTATACTATTTATTATTAATGTCTCATTTCAGTTTTAGTTTGGCTCTAGTTTTGTATTTATTCCAGTTTATATGAAAAGGTTTGTGTAGCGTGGATTAAAATTCATATACAGAGTAAATCTTTTTCACTGAACACGTTAAAAATAAGTTTGAAAAAGTTGTGGGAAGCGTGGTGGTGGTGACGCTGAAGGCGAGCGACCGTGGTGCTGTAGTTCGTTTATAGCCTAAGTTTAGTTTTTAAGTTCTGGCACTTTTATTTAGGCTTCAAAATTCATCAAAGTTCTATTATTTTGTGAAGATTATCTTGATGGACACAACGTGCAAGTTTCATGAACTATGGTTGAACACTAATCCAAAAGCCTATGGAAAAATCCTATAGGCTTTTTGTCGAGGGAACCAGTGTCATGCTAACAGCCGATCTGCCTACAAACTGACGTCATAGTTCCCCCTCTCTATAGAGAGCCGCAGGGAGAACGTTATTATTATTTGGTTTTTTGTAGGTCAACCCAGAAGTTCGCATCACACTGGTTTTCTCAACAAAAAGCAAATAGGATTTTTCCATTGTCTTTTGGATTATTGCACAAAATAAGTTCTGTGATGATCTTCACAAATGAACTTTTGAAGCCTAATCGAAGTAAAAATCTAAAGTTTTCCTATTCAGTGTGATGGTTTAATGTACCTTGACGACTTCTGAAGTGGCATTTAGGCACTTGTTAGAAACCGCCTTTTTCAAGAAACATAAAAGCTTAAAAAAAAATCATGTGTAGGTTATTACTGATGTATTTTATGGTGTAGAACAACTTGAAAATAGAGCTTTTTTAGGCATTGAACCATAAACTAATTAAAAAAGCCATTGACTTTAGGACAACAAAACTGGGTTTCTGGTCTCTATGGTGTTAAAAACAGAACATGCAAGCACATGGAATGTGCCTTGTTTTTTCCCCAAACACACTGTTGTCCCACTGACCTGTGCTCTGGACACATCCGAGCACGCACCACAGATGAGCTCACGGGGATCATAATCGTCGCCTTGTCCTGCCTCGGCATCACAGCGAGCTTCTCCCCCAAAATAGGCCTGGATGAGTCAGAAGTCACACTGTTAGCACAACAGCTGGAGAAATGGCTTCATTATGGCAGTCTAAATCTCATTTCATGCTGGCAAATAGCTCTTGCTCTACAGGAGTGAGCTGCGTTTAATCATTTTTGCCAACCATGTTTTTCCATTCTATTCATAGTAAACAGAGACATCCTTAAAGGGGCAGTTCAGTCAAACCCAATTGTTCTCTTTCTGAAAGCTTTCCATCATATAAAAGTAGGATTGTTTAAAACCACTGCTTCTGTGTTCCACTGGAGGCTTGTGAACACTACACAAAACAAAAGATCGAACCTTTTTGCACTTGAAGCAGACGTAGTAAGCATATCTGTTCATGGCAAATCCAGCTGGGTTGTTGTAGAATCGAGCTCCAGACATTGTGATGGCTTCACTCTTGTGCAGTCCTTCATACTCCAGTCTCATTAAAGCCTTCCTCCTCACGTCCTCATACAGCTCTTTGATGGGCTCGAGCAGATCTTTTAGGACAGAGTGGTTTATTTTGTTCTAAAAAACAAGACAGACACACATCAAATGGCAGGTACATCCACTGTTAGATATCATGAGCAGCATCTAGTTAGAGGAATGAAGGAAGAGTTTAGACTGGCTTTGGTTCATGAAGAACAGAGAAGTATAAATGATTGAGGACTAAATGACTGGAGATGTCTGACATACAGTATGTGACCAGAGAGAAGACTGTCGTTCCACTGGAATATCTTTGTAATTAATAAAGGTAAAAAAACAAATAATTTAAATAAAAAAATTTAAAAAACGTATGCATGGATTTAACGTTTACAATTAGAGCTAGATAGGGTGAGTTACATGCAGACTTAGAGCAGAATTATTCACCAAAAATTTTAATTCTGTCATCATTTAGTCACTCGAACATACTTCAAAACTTCGTCTTTTATGGAAGTCAGTCAGTCACATTTAGGTTTGGAACATGATGAATAAAGACAGAATTTTCACTTTCTAGCTGAATTAGTCCATTAACTAGGGCTGCACAATTTAAAAATTCAGATTTTTGCGATTTTTTTTAAAATTGCGATACAATTTTTGTTTTCAAACATTTTTGTTTTTTGTTGGTTTTTGTTTTTTTTTAAACCGAAAATGCTTTTTAATAATTTATTATTTTTATTAAATAATATAAAATGATTTTGTAAGACTTCCTAATTTAACTCATAAAATAATAAATATAAAATAACTGAATTTTAATGGTACTGAATTAAAAAAATTAAAAGCCAATAAAATAACCACCCTTTTATTGAAAGTAAAACAATAAAATTGGACAGAAGTGAATAAAAATAATATGTTTATATTTAATATTAATATCTTTTCTATGCAACAGATTTAATGTTTTATTTTTAATTATCCAAATAATGTATAATCCTACAAAGCTATAATTATCAGAGCATGTGAGCAGAGCATAGCGCCACGAGTAGTGTTAATTTCGTTAATGAAAACTATAACGAAAAATGTTTGTCAATGAGGTTTTTTCCCCTGACGAAAACGAGACGATAACAAGGTCATTAAACGATAACTGAGACTAAATGAACATGTAATATCATTGACGAGACTAAAATGTAGTTAAAAGAACAAAAACTTTACAAAAACCTTTTTATTTTTTTTGAAAACTGCTGTGCAAGACTATTATGCGAGCTTTCATGTTTGCGGTTGCCAGATATCAAGACCTCAAATCCCCCAATCAGAGATTTTCTGTTAAACGGATCCGTACTCTGCCCTGGCTTTTTGCTTTATGCAATCTGGCAGCCATTCACACACGCGTGCTCTCTCTGCGGAGGTGCCGTGATCTGAAAACACCGACATACAGTACTGTACAAGTAAGCTGGAGTTCAGCGATCTCCGCTTGACGTATTCTGCTTAAATGAAAGTGTCATTCAGCCAGTCTGTGTTCGGTCATGGATCTCGACTGTATTGTTTGTGATAGTGGTTGCTGATTGTAACGTTACTTACACGACCTCTGTGCGGCAATAAGTCGCCGTTGTTTTAAAAGAGAAACATTAATGCAACTTGGAATTACTATTAGGAATTTCTCTGTAATAATATTTGAGAGTAGGTTTTTGTTACACAGGTTTTCATAACGTAGACAGGGCGAGTGTATATCTGAAGTCTTTGGTGTTTATTTAGCCTCTAATTGATTTCCTGCTATAAAGCTGTACACTAACGTTAGATGAGGTCAAATAAACCATGCATACGAGTCGATATTCTATTGATTTGTGATTATTGGTGAAAGAGCAACTTTTGATGAAATGCAAAAATACATTTCTCAAATGACAACAATCACTGCAATTAAAATTGAGCAAAAAAATAAATAAAAATGCATAATTTTAACCATTATACAGTAAGACGAAAATATGACAAAAATGTGAAAATGTCAATTCCATTGACTAAAATTCTCAGACAACTAGTCGACTAAAACTTGACTAAAACTAAAACACGAAAAGGACAAGTTGACTAAATATGATAAAAACTAAAAACATTAGTTCTAAAAAAAAAGTTACATTTGACACAGGACTAAGACTAAATAAAAAAATAGCTGACAAAATTAACACTAGTTACGAGAGGGTAGCGTCATTTTACCAGCGTTGCCCAGTACAGCTGTACTACACCATGTTACAACACAGTAGCACTATTGCAAACAGGAACAAGTATACTACATAGAAATTTCCTGTCGGCACGTTATTTGAGCAGACTTTCCGAAGAGCATGAGCAGTACACGAGTGGAGCGTTTATATGGGCCATGAGCAACTCAACAGAACGCACATTCATAGAGCGGAGCCATGGCAAGGCGGTGTGGCATATATTTTAAATACATTTCCCAAATGACAACAATCATTGCAATTAAAATTGAGCAAAAAAATAAATAAAAATGCATAATTTTAACCATTATACAGTAAGACGAAAATATGACAAAAATGTGTAAGTTTCCATTGACTAAAATTAGAATTCCATTGACTAAAATTCTCAGACAACTAGTCGACTAAAACTTGACTAAAACACGAAAAGGACAAGTTGACTAAATATGATAAAAACAAAAAAAAAAAGTTACATTTGACACAGGACTAAGACTAAATTAAAAATAGCTGACAAAATTAACACTAGTTACGAGAGGGTAGCGTCATTTTACCAGCGTTGCCCAGTACAGCTGTACTACACCATGTTACAGCACAGTAGCACTATTGCAAACAGGAACAAGTATACTACATAGAAATTTCCTGTCGGCACGTTATTTGAGCAGACTTTCCGAAGAGCATGAGCAGTACACGAGTGGAGCGTTTATATGGGCCATGAGCAACTCAACAGAACGCACATTCATAGAGCGGAGCCATGGCAAGGCGGTGTGGCATATATTTTCGGCTAATTTTTTCGGCCATTTTTCCTCTTTCTGCCAAGAAACGAAAATGCAATTTTTGCATCCCTAAATATTTTGAGATTATATAAATATAAAATATGAATTATTATATTATAATTATATTTGCTAGTATTTTATTATGATAATAATTATTAAATTATAATATCAAACAAACTAAGAACAATTACTACTGTTCTACTATTATTTCATCAAGTAAAAATCAAGTACCTAAGAAAAATTATTATTTTAATTTACTGTACAACTGTGAAATTACAATACCAATATTTATGTATTAATTTCTTGATTTTCAAACATTAAACCATCAAGCTTTTATTTGGTGGAGTGAGCCCTTGTAGCTTGCATGTTGTGTTCCCAAATAACAGCACAGTAGCACTATTGCAAACAGGAACAAGTATACTACATAGAAATTTCCTGTCGGCACGTTATTTGAGCAGACTTTCCGAAGAGCATGAGCGGTACACGAGTGGAGCGTTTATATGGGCCATGAGCAACTCAACAGAACGCACATTCATAGAGCGGAGCCATGGCAAGGCGGTGTGGCATATATTTTCGGCTAATTTTTTCGGCCATTTTTCCTCTTTCTGCCAAGAAACGAAAATGCAATTTTTGCATCCCTAAATATTTTGAGATTTTATAAATATAAAATATGAATTATTATATTATTATATTATAATTATATTTGCTATTATTTTATTATGATTATAATAATAATTATTAAATTATAATATCAAACAAACTAAGAACAATTACTACTGTTCTACTATTATTTCATCAAGTAAAAATCAAGTACCTAAGAAAAATTATTATTTTAATTTACTGTACAACTGTGAAATTACAATACCAATATTTATGTATTAATTTCTTGATTTTCAAACATTAAACCATCAAGCTTTTATTTGGTGGAGTGAGCCCTTGTAGCTTGCATGTTGTGTTCCCAAATAAAAAAAATGATTTACTCTGAACTGAGCTTGCCCTGAGACTCTGAAAACACTGGATTATGAGCTGCTCACGTGTAAATGAACACAGTGCTGTCCTTGACTTTGACTCAGCACATGTCTAATTAAAATACAATCTTTGCAATTAGATAATCACACTAAGCAATAGTGTGATTTAGATTTTATTCTGATTAATCATTCAGCCTGACCTTTAACTCAAAGTGAGTCCAGACTAGCTTATTTACCTTGCAAATAGGGCAAGACATGAACCCGAAGGTTATCCTGGGCCCAAGCCAGCGGTTCTCCAGAACCCTTCTTGTGCACTGAAGATGGAACACGTGACTGCAGTCCAGCTGCAAATAAACCAGGACAGACAATTACATGCTAATCTCATGCATGTAATTCTATATCCTCTTTATGCCATCACACGCAGTGACAGTATTCTGCTGTACCTGGATTGCTGGAGCAGCAGACAGAGCCTCAGTGAAGCAAATCATACACATATCGTCAGCATCCTGTTTCAGACAGGCTGTGGTTTTGTCACAACCATGTAAACAGGGAAGACACAGCTCTTCATTTTTGACCCCTCCACACGGGTGACCGCACGGATGAGTCTTACTGCAGGCCAGTTTTGCGTACTCCTACACAAGAATTAAAATACACCAGTATGCTAGTGAGATCACTGAATTCCAGTAAAACATTTAACAGTGTAAAAAAGCATATCATTCTGCCAAAAAGAGTGACATTTTGAGTGAATACCTGACAGTCTTGGTCTGAACATACACTTCCTACTGCAGACAGCTCTGTGCCGTTCCTGGTGCCACAGAAGCGGCAGACGTCTGAACTGCTGGATGCTGGTTTACCTGAAGGACAGTACAATAATGCCATTTTAGCTATAACTAGGCACTAGTCAAATAAAGAAGAATACTGAAAATAGGACATGTCACAGCTGTGGCCTAGAAAAATTACGCAGGGCTCAGGGCACATATGACCCCAATAGTGACAAAAATGCAGCAGGTATTTAAATTGTGGGGACAAAATTCGTTTTTTTATCTATTATCTAACATTTATCATATTTCATAATATTCTTTTCCAGGCTTATGTAGTGCTTCTGTAGACACTGTAGTGACCTGTGGCTGTATTTACAGTCTCACGGGTAAAATTTTGTTCATGGCGTAGGTAATATAAAGGGATTAATAATAAATAAACCAATAAATAAAAAAAATAAAAACTCTGAATATGAAGAAAACGCTTCCAAAAACCTTAAAGTCAATATTTAAAAATCTACAGTAAGATATGTGAAATATAATATATATTAAAATATTGCAGAAAATGTATTGTGTTTTGATATCTTGCACATTACTTGCAACTAATTTTGTATATACATTTTTGATTTTATAGGTAACCGGCATAACTGTTCTGACTTAGAATTAAATTTACTTTTACATTTATGCGTTTGATGACTTGCATTGGATTTAAGGTACACAATTTGATCAGTTCTTGCCTTCCCTGGAAACGGAACCAATGATCTTGATGTTGCTAGTGCCATATTTGGAAAAATAAAGCTCTAAAAAAATTCAATTAAAAAATTTAGAGGGCAAATACTGTCTTAATGAAAATGAACTCAGCAGTGTTTATATGGACAAAGTTTGAGTCCCATTTGCAACATTCCCACTTCCCCCTCTTCTCTTCTCTCTAAATTATGAAACACTATTATGAAATGAGGAAGTCACCTGTGTGCTCGCGGAACTCCACCATGGCCTTCATGGTCTTCGAATCGGCCAATGCCATGAGCCAAAAGAGTTTGGTTCTACCACAGCCTTCATGTAGGTCCACCTTAATGGCCTCTTCCTCCTCCTTAAAGACCTGGGCATACCATGGAATGTGTTATGAGAAACTTAAAATGATCCTTTTTCTAATTCAAACGTCACATAATTATTTCTCATAGTAATTTCATTAACAATTCTTACAGTACTTTTATAGAAGCACAAAACATATAAATATAGAACATAAAACCAAATATATAAATATTTTTTCTTATATAACTATTATGATATACCGTAATACTCTTGATATCATATATTTTTTTAAAGCAGCATTTAATACGTTAAAACTCTGTCCCCTGTGTGTATTTTTAACAGGATGTCATATGGACAACCAGACAGTAATTAGATGATTCGATATGTTTGGGCATTCAAGGTTCACCTGTCTCTGGTGGGTCCGTGTGCGGCGGTGGAGATGGAGGAAGCGGTCGCAGTCAGTGCACAGGTTTCCACAAGCATTACACAGAATAATGGCTGCCGTCTCTCCGTCGTCATGATTATCACACATGGGCTGCAAATTAAAAGTCAGGGCGAAGAGGTAAAGAGCTCATTCTCGGCAGAATGACTTAATGTACCTTTGCACTGATTGTGCTTTGACCCAACGTGCCGTACCATCTGCTTCTGCTGCCCGTCTTTGCCCATCCAGCGTCCTGAAGACAGTCGGTCCACGTGGTCCTGATCCAGCACACACAGAGAGGCCAATGCGAGCCATAGCTGACGAGAGGAAGCAGAACAATTTGAAATTTAAATTCAATGATGTACACATTTCCAGGATTCCATGACTGTGGGAGCCTAAAAGTAATCAAGTGATATTGCATTTCATTTTGCTGCTGACTTGTATCAGATCACATGGTGATAAACTCCACCCACCAGTCACCCCTGATCCCTCCAGCTGAAGGATCCTGAGTAATACTGACCTAGTGACCTTGTGACAGATGAAGTGAATGCATTCGAGTCGTACCCGAGTGGTGGCAATGCAGCGCACTGGACAGCGATGCTCCTCTTCCATCTTAGTGAGCGCAATGATGGTCTCAGCAATAGCATTCTTAGTCACCCTGGACCAGGCATCCGAGAGGTGGCCCTGGGGTAAAAAGACACTTAAATGACCATTTCTGTAAATTCATTAAAACACATCTGCAGCAGATCAAGTTACACAGTGCAAGATTATACATAATTTCATTCACAAACATGAAGCTGAACAGCAAATCTGCTGCATATTGTTAACACAAAAATGGTGTTTATGATTAGATGAGCCATCATTACTCACAGCAGCCATGTCTTTGACAAGTTTAATGATAATCTCAGCGATCTGAGGAGGAGTGGAGCCCTTCATCCACCAGTGACTTATTCCACGCCGTATGTAGCTGCACAGAGAGACAAAAAGTTAAATATATATTCCTAAAAAGTTCATTTCAGACCCTTAAGATCATTTCAGACCCTGCGTTTTAAATAACTCAGCCCTGCATCTTAAAAAAGTAATTTGCATCATAAAAATGTATGACGGTCATTATTTTTTCTCAAAAAAAAAAAAGAAAGTAAATTAAACAGGACACATTCTAATGTTCAGACAAAATTGAAAGCTTTATTAAACGAAAAGCACATATTTTGTGAAAATGTGTGATGTGCAAGAGCAAAAAAAGGCACTATTTTTGGAATCAACACCCCTAAATTACGAAGAAACAAGTATTGGATTTCATTCAGCAAATATGATGCAGGGCCGTGTCATTTTCAAATGAAATCTAACAATGGCACAATTGTATTTACTGTGAACTGAGCTTGCCCTGAGACTCTGAAAACACTGGATTATGAGCTGCTCACGTGTAAATGAACACAGTGCTGTCCTTCACTTTGACTCAGCACATGTCTAATTAAAATACAATCTTTGCAATTAGATAATCACACTAAGCAATAGTGTGATTTAGATTTTATTCTGATTAATCATTCAGCCTGACCTTTAACTCAAAGTGAGTCCAGACTAGCTTATTTACCTTGCAAATAGGGCAAGACATGAACCCGAAGGTTATCCTGGGCCCAAGCCAGCGGTTCTCCAGAACCCTTCTTGTGCACTGAAGATGGAACACGTTCATTTCAGACCCTGCGTTTTAAATAACTCAGCCCTGCATCTTAAAAAAGTAATTTGCATCATAAAAATGTATGACGGTCATTATTTTTCTCAAAAAAAAAAAAGAAAGTAAATTAAACAGGACACATTCTAATGTTCAGACAAAATTGAAAGCTTTATTAAACGAAAAGCACATATTTTGTGAAAATGTGTGATGTGCAAGAGCAAAAAAAGGCACTATTTTTGGAATCAACACCCCTAAATTACGAAGAAACAAGTATTGGATTTCATTCAGCAAATATGATGCAGGGCCGTGTCATTTTCAAATGAAATCTAACAATGGCACAATGCAAGCAAGCTGACCTTGAGTTGAAGATCATGGGTAGGGTGACTGTAGTGACTCCTTTGCCTGCAGCCATGCCAGCTGTGCCAACTATAGTGGTGCCCTTCGCCTTGAGCTGCACAGTGAGGGCCTTTGCGATGCAGCCCAGAAACATATCTAAAATGCCCAGCTTGGTCCAGTCGCTCTTCTCGGTGGAGTGGATGATGTCACTGATGTCTGCTGGTGGTAGAGCCTTTACGCCGATGACGCTGGCCAGGCGCATGGGAGTGACCTCAGGAAGAACGCGCCTGAGCAGTGACGTCACCTGCGTGGCAAGAACAGTGCTGCTTTCTAGATCCTGATTCTAGAAAGTCAAGTTCAAGACTAGCAGTTAACGATGCATTCACAAACCTGTCTCTGGACGCGTGGCGAAGCGGTGTGAAGGAGGGAGAAGAGGTCCTGCAGTAGGGTGAGCTGCTGGGCTAGGTACTGCCGCCCAACGTTAGATCCACTCAAGGCCAGCACCATAGACAACAGCTCAAAGCAGTAAGCATCAGAGGAGGCGTCGTCGTCACTGGGCTGAGAGTTTGCGTTCTCCTTGCTGGAAATGGTGTGCTCCCATTCCTCCCGCACTCGTGTGGCCTCCATACGGATGGCCTGAACGATATGAGCACATACCTGAGGAGGCAAACAGTGAGATGTGGAGTAACTGGCATTTTAAGAGAGGCAATTTATAGAGACTTGGGAACAGGAAAAGGCTGGCTGTCTAGTGCCTGAAATGGAACCTCATAAGTAATGGATGTAGAACGCTCTACAAATACCCTTCCTCACACGAAAAGCACCAGAGACTGGACTCACAATACGCTTAAGTCTGATGTCATGTGTCACTGTTTCTGACTCCAAATGCTCTACCAGATCCCAAAAGCAGCAAACGATGCTTATATAGACTCACTGTGTGATGTAACACTACTAAAAATCATAATCCTAACCTTTATCTCCATAGAGAAATATCAGGAGTTCTGACAGTGATTCATTTTTTATGACGCCGGGAGCCCAGATTCTGTAGTGTTCACTTTTTTTTTTTTTTAACTCTTAGCTTAAATATGTGCTATAAATAAACAATGCTCAAAAACAGCTGTTGAGATTCTGAATTGAGTATTCTTAAAGGGGCTTGGACCCACCACCTATCTCTCAAGTGGACCATTGACATGATCTACAATCTCAATTAGGAGTGTCAATGGTCCATTTGAGAGATAGGTGGCGGTAATGCACTTATAAGTCTGCGATCCGCCGAAAAGCAAGACACGTCAGGTGCCAGCTGTTGAACGCGCTCAGGATGCGCTCTGGACAGTTCGGACATTGCGGTGAATCAGAGGTAAAAAACGATATAAATACTGTTCAGTTTCTTGCACAGACCGATCGTTTCGTGTCTTTACACATCAAGAGAAATATCAGGAGTTCTGACAGTGATTCATTTTTTATGACGTCGGGACGCCGTGAGCCCAGATTCTGTAGTGTTCACTTTTTTTTTTTTTAAATCTTAGCTTAAATATGTGCTATAAATAAACAATGCTCAAAAACAGCTGTTGAGATTCTGAATTGAGTATTCTTAAAGGGGCTTGGACCCGCCACCTATCTCTCAAGTGGACCGTTGACATGATCTACAATCTCAATTAGGAGTGTCAATGGTCCACTTGAGAGATAGGTGGCGGTAATGCACTTATAAGTCTGCGATCCGCCGAAAAGCAAGACACGTCAGGTGCCAGCTGTTGAACGCGCTCAGGATGCGCTCTGGACAGTTCGGACATTGCGGTGAATCAGAGGTAAAAAACGATATAAATACTGTTCAGTTTCTTGCACAGACCGATCGTTTCGTGTCTTTACACATCAATGTATCGTCACGAGCCGCAGGGTTTAATTTGGTTTTGTTTGTGTATGTTTTTTGACTCTCAAAGTCGTGATTCCCATCCACTTGCATTATAAGACTGACAGACTACAATGGTTTGACTTAAAAATCTTTGTTTGTGTTCTACTGAAGAAACAAAGTCACCTACATCTTGGATGCCCTGGGGGTAAGCAGATAAACATCGCATTTTCAATTTTGGGTGAACTATCCCTTTACAGGCAGGGTATGATTTGGTTAAAAAAAAATTTGTTATGCTGGTTGGAAGTCTCTTCACATCACGATAGCAATCACTAAGTTAAGTGGTATAAATGTATTTATATCATCTGTGGAAGGCGTAGGACCATAAAAGGTTCATCTAATCGTATCCCTCGGTCCACGTACCATTACACTATTGCAGACCGAGCGAGAATGGAAGGCGTTATTATTGTAATATTATGCACTTTGTATTGTAAAGTTTTCTCAATGGTGAATGCAACATGAGGTAATCTGACAGGTTTGCATTCAACCCTCCACCAACACCATATCTCGTCGTGTCACTGGTTAGTCTCTGGTCTGCCTCTGTGCACGTTCATGTGTTTTGGAGGAGGCGTGGCTTTGGAGAGTGATTTGCAGGTAGGGTGGGATCTTATGCTTTCAAAGCTAGCTTGCTATTTCTAGCCTCTAGGTTATGAATATTTATGTCCTAAACAATCATTTCATAATTGTTATAAAATATTATAATTAGCCCTAGAAAACTTGCTATGCTTTTTTTCCAAACCTACTGGTGATCATGCATTTTGTGTATTCATACATTCATTCAGTATTCATTCGTTTTACCATGGAAAATAATCTAATAAAGCACAAATTCAGTTTTACTAAGACTGAACTATTTTTGCTGTTTTTTTTGGAAATGTATTGGTACATTTATAATCAACCCTCCTATCACTTCTTCTGCCATCTTGGATGGATTTTTAGGCAGCTCGCTTGATTTAATAAAGAGCTGAGCGCAGTTTCGATGGTGTTACCTGTTTCTGAAGGTTGGTCAGTTTGCTCCTGCTGAAAATAATGCCAACCATGTGCTCCTTCAAGTCTGCATCAGATGGAGCCTGAAGACAAAACATTAGTAACATAATTGAACAGCTTCATCTTATGCTTCAGCGCTTGATATGGCATTGAGCAATGGTTGTAACGAGCCATCAAACACCATAGATTCTGGTACTGACCTTGTCTTCACCCTCAGGTGAGGAGAGCAGGTTCTTCTCTTCTTGTTCTGGTGTTGGTTCTGCATCCCCACAAATTAGTTTTCCAAATACCTACACAAACACATAAAAATGACTTTTTCCTATCCTTAAACAATACCTGTGAACGAGTGTCTTGCACTGCAGCGTTTGATGTACAGTGGCACTGACACTGATGATGCAACCTTACTGAGGTTCGTGCCTTTGTGCTTACCTGTGATGTAATGAGGCGGAAGACACGCAGCGTCTCAGCCTCACAGTTCTTCTGCTGAGCTACACTGGCTGATATATGCCCAGCAATCTTGATGCTCTCGCCCTCCTTCCAGCCAAGCACTTTGACCTGCCGTACCCGAAGTGTGTTCTCAGGACCCTTAAGTTCGATCTTGATCACATGATGGTCTCCTCCAGGCAGCTCGCTGGTCACCCAGCCCATGTGCCTTGAGTCTAAGTCAAACTGAGACAACAAAGTCCATTCAGTGAAACGACCCTGGAGGCCTTAAGGGACCCCAGACTGATCTGGTGATTTCCATGCAGACATGCTTTGATAAGCATTTTGGCTGTTGCCTAGTAGCTCTTGGGCCTCAGGACTATGAGTTTACTGCCTTTTTCAAACTGAATTAATGTCATTTACCAAATTGTAAAAACATTCACTCTATCATTTAAGTCCCACCTGTTTGATTCTGCAGAGATCTTCCACAGCCTTCCCACAAAGGAATATCATTGATGTAACTTTATTCTGACAGAACACAAAGCACACGTTATATTAATCACTAGCTGTTTACAGATACGTGTATAAATACAAAAATATTATAAATTATCCATTCAAAATAGAAAATTGTCAAAAAAAAAGTAATATCTGAATGTTTGAAGGTTATATAGGCCTTATGCACTTTGAACACTTCATAAAATGTATACAGACTTAACAGTTGGCCAACACGGAGACTGGTATTAATATACTGACTAAGAACGGACAGAAAAACAGAGAACAATAGTTCGCGAACTCACTCCAATGTCACGAGAGTTGTCGACATGGACAGAGACATATGAGGCATTGATGCCTTTGACACAGCTGATAGTGATGCTCTTTGTTTTGTTCTTATCTTCATCTCCAGACTCCCAGAACGTCTCAGTGGAGCCATCAGTCAGGCTGCCGATCATGGCTGGTCGGCTGGACGTTTTAATGTCCACCACGCTGGTCAGATCTTTCAGGCAGGTCACTACACAAAGTTCCTGCAATACATGTAAAATGTATACCTTCATTGCAACGTAGGCCAATTTAAATAAAAGCTTCTGCCAAATGCATAAATGTAAAAGCAACAGGAAAGAAAGTCTTTGTATTCAATCAACACGGATGAAGCTAATGAAAAGTTTCCCACCTGACTAATCGCTTCGTATCCCGACTGTACGCTGATGTTAAAACTCTCCTCACTGTCCCCATCATCTGATTTGGACAGGATGTTGTTGATGTGGTGAAACACATTACTCTGGTGCAGGAACTGATGATCTGATTGTTTGAATTTAAGACTCCAACACCTAGTGAAACAGCCAAACAAATACTAGATTTGTACAATGTAGGTTGAGCTTGCATGTGCAAATCTTTCCATCACCACGTACCTATGCTGTTGCTAGGGCGTTATTATGTGGTTACTAAAGTGTTCTGGGTGTTATTTAGCATATTGCTATGTGTTATGGGTTGTTACAATTGCAGTGTGTGGTTACTAAGATGTTCTGATTGCTAGAGGTGTCTCTGTGAACAGACAGAAGATACCTCAGGGCCATCTGCTGAAGTGAGCTTCCACTGGGAAGTGACATCATGAGGTCAGAGATGGTCTGGAGCAGACGGTGGAAGGTGTGGGGCAGCGGGTGAGCCGCCTCTCCTGCGATGAGAATGTCAGACAGGGGGTGCTCACAGACACCTAAATCCTTCTCCTGCAAGAAAAGAGGGAAAACGTCCCATGTCAGAAAAACCTTTGTTCAACTCAAGTGAATAGTGACTTATTAATAAACCATTAGCTGTGTTGTCGTAAGGCCACACCTGCTCGAGGTTCTCCTTGTTCCCTTTGTTCTCTTCATCCTCCTCTTCTTCCGCCTCAAAGGGAGACGGAGTCAGAGACGCCACAAAGTGCCACAGGATATCATGGAGGGAGGTGGTTTGGGTAACGTTACACAGCAGCCAATTAAAAGCCTGAGAAGGAAACCCAAAACAAAAGGTTTGTTAAGAGTTCCCAGAACTGCGGACTAAATTTCCATTACTTTTCTAGAAAATTGTGATAACTGGATAAGGATTTTAATACACAATTTTTTATGAATGTAGGAATTTATAAAATTCCCTTATATTTTCAGGTTTTCCATGATCGTGGGACCCCACAGTTAATTCATAGTTCATATTCAACAGTGTATGTCTATGACTGTACAATTTGGGACAAGAAGAAGAGGAATGAAAGTAGGCAGATGGCCAGAGAGAATGTCTGAGAGAATATCACTGACCTCCATGGCAAACACCCTGCATGCTGATTTGCGGAGTGCATGCTTCATAGCCACCTCCAGACCCTCTAGATCATGATGCTGGATAACAAATGCCAGCACAGGCCACTGGAAGTTCCTTTCACCCTTGCTGAGAGAGCCATGGGCTGAGATCAGTCGAGACAACTCAGGAGAAGGGTGACGAAGCAGAGATGACCCAACTTCTGTAGAGACCAGCAGAAATTAACTCACATTTAAAATGTTTAACTCAACTTTTGAATTGTAAGATATCACAATAGTAAAAATTCTAGCAGTGAACACAAAACTAAAATTTTTTTTTTTTTTTTTTAATTCAGCGTAAATATTTACATCATAAATATAAAAGTGGCATCTTGCATTTCTGGTCACGTATAGATTTTCCTGAGCTTAAAGTTTCAATTAATCGATTCCAAACTGTGCTATGACGATTCGAGAACTCACACGTTGGTAAAAGGTAAAGGTAAATATTGCTATGAATCATGCATACAAGCCATTTTAACATTCTTGTAGGTTAAGCAGTAAAACATGGTGCTATCAACACCAAGTTCATGGGTTTAAATCCCAGAGAATACAAGAACTACTAAAATGTATACAATGCAATGCAATGAAATGAAAATTGGATAAAATGAGCAGCCTAATGCAAATTATATATAGAATAACTTTAAAAGACTGAAAACTGATTACTTTTCCCTCTAAAGCCCAGTCCAATATAAAGGCAGCATACCTGATGTAAATAGATTCTCAGACTTCAGGCACTGTCATTATTGTAACAATTAGCTGAATTAATTAGACATTTGTAACTGTGTTGTACAAAGTGACACAACATCACCTGCATCCCCGCTGTGTACCCTGCGTCTCGGTACTGCTTTGACCCGTGCTGGGGAGGCTGAGTGCTGCTTATCATACTCAGAGGCAACCACTGAATATGAGCGCTGGAATACTGTCCGCTTGGCCGTGTCACTGTCTGTGATTGGACTTGTCTCCAAACTAAAGGAACAAAGTAAAAAAAAAAAATTCATAAAGATATAAGCATATCCATAATGTAAAATGTTCATAGAACACAGTACTTTGGGAGGTGGGAAGCTTGTTAGAGTACCTTGGGGGCATGGACTTCATGTTACTTCCTGGCTCTTCAAAAACATTGGGGCAGGCATCTGGAGTGACTGAGATGTAGGGAGCAGGGACTGACGTAGAACGCAAGTAACGCATCTCATCCTGAAACAGGTTGTCATCTTGATAGGCCCCAAAGTTCTCAGTGTGTTGGCTGCAAAAAGGTAATTGAGAAAGAGATATTCCATACATTGAATTACTTCAACAATGCAGCCTATGGTGATGGTGATCAAGGTGTGAACAAGGTATTTACCGGGCTAGCGTTTGCAGATAGAGGCAGCCCATCTTGTTGGGTAGTTCCTCAGACACTCCCTCTTTGAGGCTGGGCAGATGTGTGTGGAAGGGTTTAGGTGGGTGATGGCAAAGTAGACTTGGCTCAGCGGCGCTGCTCAGAGACAGCAGGAACAGTGCATTGGCACGGATCACCTGGTGGGCCTCCATCGTGGGCAGAGAGCGTGGGGTTTTAACCTGGAGAGGTTTCTTCCTTGACTGCTTAACCTGATCCAAGAACCACAGGGTCGAACCCAATAAAGAATTATACACTGTTTTAGACATGCGATATATCTACAAATATTATGCATCTCCCTACATTGGTCATGACAGGTATACCTTTTCTCTGGCAGCCGTTTGTTTATCTCTCAGGTACTTCTCTCTACAACGATCACACACCAAGTACCAGGTGCTTCCTCCAATCCCACCATCTCCACAATTACCAGCCCAGCCTCCACAAAAGTGACCAATACTGTTATAGCCCTGACCTCCAGCATACCGGCCACAGCCTGAAAGAACACAATACAGAGAACTGATGATATACTTAATCTATTGGACTGTATAACCTTTGAACTGCTCTGAAAAAAACAGAATGGAGTAAGACCCAAGAATTGACGGCACTGTACCTGGGTGGGTCTGTCTCATGTGGTAGGTAACAGGGTATGGGTGAGACTCTCCACACAGCTCACAGATGGTATCCTTCTCTGGGCCTCCCATAGCTAACTGCGCCATCTCTCCAAAGAGGTTCCCCCTGGGGCGAATCTCCGCTTTCTCCTTCTTCTTCTTCTCTTTCTTGGTCTTCTTGCCGTCCTTTTCATTTTCCTTCTTTTTAAGGATAGCACTGGACCCTGGACTCGGGAAGATCATATTCTGTGTAGCCGCTTTTATGGTAGCCATGGATATATCCTCCCAGAAGGCAACTAGGTGCTGGAGGGTGAGAGGCAAGATGGACTTAGACCTCATGGAGGAGTGGCTAGTCATCTCGTAGGAGACCGCCTCACTTTTTCCATCCTCGCACTTCTCGGGCAAGGGTGGCTCTTTTAGCATGGACAGAACCTTGTTCTTGTTGATGCTACCCATCTTGGAAATGTCTGGGCCATGTGGTGATATGTTGAACATGTTGAGTGCCGAGGAGATCTCCAAAGAGTGACGGTTCTTCAGTTTGCTCTCCTTCTCCTCAAAACCCTGTTGGCAGCTGAGAGAATTACGGATGGGTGCATGTTCTTTGGTCAGCTCAGGGTTGAACTTGAGGAAGGAAGAACATGCCATGGCATCATGTACTATGCCCTCATGCCACAGGAAGGCAGCAAAAACAGCACGGGCACATTCTGCAACAGAAGGCGACATGGCTTGCTTGGCGGGTTCAGTGGGACGCACGTTTTCACCCTTAAAGAGTGGCCCTGATTTGTCTTTTTTGGGTCTCACATGCTTGCTGGAGGTTTTACGGCTGACTTTGGGTGAAGAACGACTTTCAAGTTCCTCCTTGACTGGGGCTTTTCCGATACTAAAGTGGACCTTGGAGGAGCCCTCTTCAGCATTGTTCAACTCTGCATTCTCATCATTGGCTTCATCGTTGGATAGCAAGGTGCTGGACCTACACACCTCCACCACTTCACTGTGGAGGTTTTCCTGAACTACATGAGGAGATGGGGCTCGGTTCTCGGCATTGATGCTTCCTCCTTTGCTTTCTTTGGGTGAAGTTTTTGGCTTTGGAGACGTAGACCTGCCCCTCAGAGGTTCCATGAGAGGAACTTTCTTCTTTCTAAGAGTGTCAGGGTCTAGCGTATAAGAATCAGATTTAGATCTCTCACGTGGAGGGTCCAGGTGAGCTTTAGAAGGACTAACTTTAGAGGGCAGGTTCTTATCATGAGGAGAGGATGAACGTGGGGAACTGTTGCTGGAAGGGCTAGATCTGCCTGAATTAAAGGCTTTCTGTTTGGGTGAGGAGGAACGGGAGCCAGGGTTCGGAGACTCAGCCCTAAGGCCTGGAGTTCGGCCATCAGCTTTTAGGGCTTGTAAAGTGTTGTGGTTAGGGGAATGGGAGCGGCTGTGAGAGTCAGACCGCAGTTTGCCGGTGTCTGATTTGAGAATGAGGGCTTCGCTGGCAGACAGACTGTCATTGTTCTTGCTCTTCACCTGGTCAACAGATCGGCTAGAGTGACTGTCCATTTTGGAGGATCGACTCTCTTGACGATGCTTGCTGCCTGGAGACATAGACCGACTGGCCATGTTATCCCTGTCACCTGCGTATCGTAATACACCATCAGTTAACAAAGTGCAACTCAGCAACTCGTTTGTGCAGGAGGCACTCCACAAATACTTGTCAGGCCTTTTCACATATTTAAGAATAAAAAATAAAAAAACAAAACAGTAAAAATGGCACCTGAAAATGTAAGGGAAAAATAATTTACAACATAAGAGAAACTTAAAAAATAAAAAATTTAAAACAAGTTAAATTGACATCTACAAGAATCCACTGAAATCCAAGAATGACCTTAAATTTCAATTTACTGACCAACATTTATTTACATAAGAATTAAAGTATTCATAAGATTTTAAGGTAGCAAATGCATAAATATTGATGGGAATGGAAAGCACCCAGGTCATGTGAAATGTTTTGTCAAGCTTGTAAACCTGTCCCCATGTATATTCCAAAGCACTACATACTCTGTTGCCATGCCTAAGAGGGGAAATAAATGGACTGTGGAAGCGAGGATGACATGAAACCCCTCCCTGTAGTGAGTCTCCAGGGTGCTCCCAGGAGAAGACATGCATTACCCACCCTTTTGTCTGAGAACAAGAGATGAGAGAGCGGTGCCAGGGCCGGTCGCACTGCTTTTGTGCACACGCTCACGTGAAGCAAGGCTGCGTGATGAAGCATCTACAGCGGAAAACAGTGGCAAGGAAAGTAAACAACAAGGCTTGAACTAAGGAAAACCATCAGAGAATGAGAAAGAAAGTGAGAGCCAATGAACAATGGAGAGTGGAAATGGTTGTATGAGGGGGAAAAAGGACTCTTGCCCTGTTTATACTTGATATTAACAATCGTCTTGGGTGATATAACTGAGAAATTGCAGTTTACACCTGGTATTTACATGCGTTTCAAAGTGGTCTGTGACCACTTCGTTTTCAAGGGGAGAGTTAAAGATTTTGTGACTACATGTATAACTTAAGTATCAGTTGCTATGTTCAAAACAGATGTAATAGATGTGCTCCTGATGTAAAGGCTATTTTAGAAAGTATCCATCTTAATTATGCATCATCCATAGACACACTGTTCTAATTCTAAGGCAGCATCACAAATATCTATATATTTGTTGCTTCCAGATACACATTTAAAGTTTTAAGTTTAAGTGGAATGCTCAATATTTTAGTCAAGCTCCAAATTGGCTGACAAAAATATATGCAACCCCACTCAAGCCCTGTAATTGGTGGTTAGATCACCCACGATGGACGTTAACACTAAGAGTAAACAGGGCCAGATGAGCATCTAGGTACTCGGAAAGATATATGAATAGAGAAAAAGCAACAAGTAAAAGGACAGACACTGTGAAAGAGACAGAGACTGGTAGAAGCAGGCACAAGACTAAAACAAAACTGGGCATCAACCAGTGCAAAGAGGGTGGCAGAAGAGTGAGAATAAAATGTGAAGAACTGTAATGAATCTGAAATGCAGATTCAGAGTATTCTGGCTGTGGAAAATATTGAGACACTTGCTCCTTAAATGTCCAAATAACCCAAATTCATTTTTGTTATGCAGACCTATGGATTGTTGATTACACTGGGGGATGCAATGGTAAAGCACTGCAAGGTTTTGATTGCGTGGACAGATTCCTGGACCTCTTGGTAAATGTTTAGCTAATGAATGATTAAATTAAGCACTGTACATGTAGCAAGCAAAAAAAAAGTGACATGAAACACACACTGTTAGTAGCTACAATAGAAATGGCTACAATCCTACACGGAAGAGGAACTTAAATGTTATTCAGCCACTGAAGTTAAAATGAGATGAGAAGGAAAAGAATCACCAATTTAAACACAGCAAGCAAGCGGGTGGACAAAGCAGGGGAAATAAGCCTAAATGGATCTCAACACAACCTATGGGATACTAAACAAATAAGCGCTTAAGACAAGAACAAGCAGCACCTGTGCAAGCAAGCGCCGCCACTACCTTACAGACGGACAGACTTACTCGGAAGCTGTGGATGCGGTTGAGGCTGCTGGGAAAGGGATTGTCCAAACACAAATGGGCTGTGGACAAGGGAAGAGGGAGGTTTGGCAGCTTGCTCAAATATGGAAGGAGCTGGGAGGAAAGGCCCAGACTGAATGGAATTCAGTATGGCACTCAGCCGGTCACCTGCAATGCGGAAGACAATGGGAGTGCTGTAGCTTATATGATCCTTAAAAGGAGCCATACAAAACGCTAGTCAGTTTAAGGCCCCACACAAACACGCTCACTGGAAATAATGGGGTGTGTGAGTGGGTCAGCTGAACCAACGTGAGGGGAATAAGGAATGGCCTGGGGAGCCGTAGGTCAGGTTTTCATGTTTTCATGAAACCTCATATCTGGAACAACTACATGGACACATATAAAGCATTGGCAGACAAAGCCAATGCTCTGCTTTCATCCCTTTTATAGTGCAACTCATGGAAATTCTGTGAGGGGGATTGTCAAATTGCATTAAACATTTTAATACTAACCTAACAGGTATCATGACATTACTGAAAACTAATATTTTGGTTGAGTTGTTAAGTTGTCAAGTCAACATGAAAAGACTTCTATAATGCAATGTGTGTCTGACAAGTTATTAAGGGAAAAAGGTAGGGAAGGAACTGATTTTATCTCAGGAACTGTTTGGATCACAAAAAAGTAGGCATTTCATATGAGAATGGAACATGTATCAGAGTTTGCAGTGAATTCTGAGAAGACTTTTTGACTGTTTAAGGTCAGGTTCACCCTTGAGAACAGGTCAAGGTATCCCAATAAAAGTATTTATGATAATTCTTAACTTATTTGTTAACTGCTATCACTGCCGTAATCTTTATTGTGTTATATTAACATTACCAAATGACTGCATTTTTAATTATTACATTATTTGCAAATACTGGCAGGAATTTCGAAAGATAACCTGGACATCCTAAGTGACACTGGCCAAAAAGGAAAGTATTTTTAGAGAATGTGCAAGTTATTAATTTTTTTTTCTTTGGAATATTGAGCAATTCTAAGGTTAATATTGACTTCATGTCGACTTTTAGTCAAGAAGCATTTAGTTAGGTACCATTGTTACGTCAATGGTCTTTTTGGACCAATGGACTTATTATGTATAAGAGGTGATGAAGGACCCATCAGACAGCGGTCTATGGGTAACGCCACTAAGCAGCGGTGCATGAGAACAGTATGGTGAGAGCCAGTGGACAATAAATGGGTAAGACCCAGCTGCAGCACACAGAGTCTTGCCCATGCACACAATGATGCCTTCACACGCCACAGACGACAGCCAAGACACACAGATCACAGCATGCAGGACACAATTACTCTGATTACACAGAGCTGAACTAAGACAAATGATTGTGTTTGCTTATTAATCAGGGGTCATACAGCACTTTTATAAATAAAAGACACTGTTTTGATATCCACTATATCCAGGGCTCCATGAAGATTCCAAGATTTTCCCTGTTTTTTTGTAATTACTGGATAAGGAATTTAAAAGATCATTACATGTGCAGTATTCACTACCATTTGGGATCAGCAAGATTTTAATTTTTTTGAAAGAAATGAATACTTTTATTCAGCAAGGATGCATTCAATTGATTTAAAGTGACAGCAAAGACACTTATAATACTACAAAATATTTCAAATAAATGCTGTTCTTTTCAACACTCACAGTTTCCACAAAAATATTAAGCAGCACAACCGTTTTCAGCATTAATTAGAATGATGGCTGCTGAAAATTCAGCTTTGCCATCACAAGAATAAATTACATTTAAAATATTAAATAGCATTACATTTTAATTACCATTTAAAATAGCTTATTTTAAATTGTAATAATCATAAGTATTATTTTAAGTAATAATATTTCACAATACTTCTGTTTTACTGTATTTTTGAGCATAAGACACTTCTTTCAAAAACAAAAAATATTACCAACCCCAAACTTTAGAACGGTACTGTATGTTTGATAGAAAAAAAATAATTCTGGTCCACTTTTAACCTAAAAGGTTTTAAGGAACAAAGGAATCACAGTTATTAAAATATGAATACGAAAAAAAAATTGACTGAATGACTGGCTATTCTACCTCTGTTGGATTAGCATCAATTTTGTGAAGTAACGTTTAACATCATGGAATAAACTACCAAGATATATCTGATTAAATGACATATTTTGCAGGAGCATGGCATGAAAAAATGTTTAATTGGCAGATGAACTGTAATCATATAAACAAAGGTGTAACTGTCACTCAATAATAAATCACATTTTATTTCCATCTCTCCGGAATCTTTACTCTCACCTTTGTTGTTGATGCCATAGTCAAAGCCCTGAGCCCCGCAGCTTCCCGCGCCCCTGTTAAACGCCTGGACTGAGAATGGGCTGGGAGGAGGGGTCTGGGCTCCATGCTCCAAAATCGCTTGCTCTGTTCCAGAGAGAAACAAAAAGCATTAATAAACATCAGTAACTAACAGCCAGCTGTATGTCAACTTATGGTTTATGAATGCTCTTTCACATTACTGTTTTTTTATTTAAAGGAACAGTCTCTTTAAGTACACTTAAGTGGCCTGTTATTTTATTAAAGGGGTCATATGATGCTATTTTAAAGATCCCTATTTTGTGTATTTGGCATAACAGAATATGTTGACATGCTTTAATGTTCAAAAAACACATTATTTATCAAATACTGTACATTATTGTAGGTCCTCTATGCCCCGCCTCTCTCAAACACGTCATTTTCTACAAAGCCCCTCCTTTGTCAAGCGCAGTCTGCTCTGATTGGCCAGCTGACCCAGTGCATTGTGATTGGCCGAACACCACAAGCACGCGTCGGAAATGTAATGGCACCTTACCATAAGCGCGAGCTTCAGCTTTCAAAGTAAATATCAAGACAGTTAATAATGTCGTTAGTTTTACCATCATATAGGTATATTAAAAGTGCACATTCAATACAATTAAGTGCACTTTTTTCCACAAGGGATGCCACGACTAAAGCTGGAAGTGAGAGGAGTGTGTTTGCATTACCTTCCTCGTGACGCAGGTACTGGTTTCCCCCTCTGTCTCGGGCCAGAGACCAGGCCTCCCCATCATCACTCTCACAGAACTCCACCACACTGTTCTTATCAAGCTGAACCCAGGTGCCCTCCGGGTTTATCACCTGATGCAGACACAGCTTTATTTACCTTATCTCTCTCGCTCTCTCTCTCTCACACACACACACACAAACCTAAAACCACTTCAATCCAGAGGAGCACGACTGATTAACAAACAAAACTCAGTGGAGGTGCTAAAATAACAGCACATTTAGAAACGTGAAAACAAATATATGACATACCATTCAATTCTCAGGACTTATGAATTGAAACAAGTTCGAACAAAGACACTGGTTTAGATTGGACTTGATTTGTGAGAAGAATAGCAGTATTTGAGTAAGTTGGGAGGCTCAGAGACAGCAACTTTAGGAGAGCATTTGAGGACAGCATGACACACCACACCCTCTACTGAGAGAAGAAAGAGGCAAAGTCCAGCCCTTCCATAATCACACACGGAGACCATTCAAATGCCATAAAAGACAGGTGTTCACCAGAGTTGTGCACCATTCAGAATTTCCATTTAATTCCTGAATTTGAATTGAATCCTAAAACAGGATGCAGAATTGTAATTTGAATTTAAGTAGAATTATCATGAAATAAAATTCAAAGAAAATACATATACATTTAAGCAGTTTTAATAATTTGTCAGTATGAATTACATATAAATATCAAACACATAACAGAAATAGTGCACAATATTAATAATGTTTGAAATGCTATAATAATATAATATACCAGGGTATCTACAGAAATTTGAATATAATATAAAATAACAATGTAACATAATAACATGACATATATAATAAATAGGCATAATTAATCAAATTATGTAATTATTTATGTTATGTTATGTTACTGTTGTGTCACTGTTGAATTTCTCATAACTGCAATTCCACATATATCTTTTCCTATCATACCGATTCAAATTCCAGTTCCACATCCTGTGGGACAGAACTAATTCAATTCAAATTCACATACATGAATTGAAAATGAGCTAATTCTTAATTTTGCTCAACCCTGGTGTTTGCAGAGTGGAAACTGATATGACTTCAGTTTTTTTTTTGCAATTCAGAAGTTTCATCTGTCATCACTGCTAATAGGTAATTAGGAATATTTATTCATTGTCACATCACACAGATTTTCCTACAGAGCATGCCAGATTATACTGCACTGTTACTGTGCAAAAGCTGAAGCCATGCTTGGTGGTTCTTGAGAGGGTCTTTAATAATGTGTACAGAACAATAACAACACAGCCACGCCAGAGCCATAGCACGTATGGCCTCTATCAAAAGACGTTACACAAAGGGTTCTCTTAACGTCTAAAGAAAAATGAAGAATTTGTGTTACAGAAACTGCAGAATTAGCAAGAAATCTGGCTAATTAGTCATTTATTGGCAGCCACAGTAACACAGTTGGGAGTCCATACCTCGCCTACCGCCTTGACTTTGTTTCCCAGAACTAACATTCCAATGGGGATACCTCTAAGGTTTGGGCAGCTTCTGATGTTGTGACCCGAAGGTCCGGTCTTCACTACCTTATAAAGACCCGGTCCGCCACCCTGGCCTGCGCCCAGGTCACGAACATTGGCGTCATGGGAAGGGCGGCCACTGGTCTCCTTTCCATAATCATCCAAATTTGACCTGCCCTCCTGCAAAACCAAAGGACACTGGTTAATTTAAGTTTGAAAGCAAGTGGTACATTATAAAATTATGCTCTTAAAATATTCAATCAAATTTTTGGGGATTAAAAGACAATAAAGGCCCGTTCACACCAAGGACGATAACTATAAAGTTCTAAAAATCGTTCTCAATATTAAAGAATCCACACCACAACTATAACGATAAAGACAAAGAAACGATATCGTTGGAATCACTTTCAAAACTATTTTTTTCCAGCTGATGAACGATAAAAAATATTGACAGCCAATCAGAATCCATCCAGCTGTAACGAGCACGAGAATTCAAAGCGGCAGACGAGCGTGCGCTTGGAATAAACCGGCAATATCGTTCGCTGGTGTGGACGCTAATATCGTTATCTTTATAGTTATTGTTCTTGGTGTGAACAGGGCTTAAGTCTTAATTTTAGGGTCAATGACAAATAAGGATGTCCGATATGACGAAAAAGAAAAATCGTTTTAAAATATAGTTTAACAGTCCGTAACAGTTAACACTTTAAATTTTTTTCCACCCTTTATATAACTCTTTTTAAGATAATTTTCATAGAAACAGGATAATTATGCATTTTTGAATGTGATGTATTCAAAAATACATCAACAATTAAATTCAGAGAACAGATCTGAAAAGTAAAACGAAAAATGTCATTGACCCTTTAACATAATTTGCTACCAGCACGAATTGCCCGCTTACATAAACAATACATAGACTTGTCAATTGTGCTTCTACATACAAACAAGACAATCTTCACAAATATCATCTTATCCTAATTGTAGGTTGTGGGATGAAGATCATTATAACACACATAGAAGTGTGCTCTGATGCCGAGTTCTACTGACTACTACTATACAGACATGCTGTTCATAAACTGACAAATCAATAATTTTGCCTTTGTGTGAGGGGGAAAAAAACATGCATTTACATATTCAGATTTTTGTTAAAGGAATAGTTCACAAAAATAAATATTCTGTCATTATTATTATGCATTACATTGTTATTTTTACAATGGAACACAAAAGGAGAATTTTGAAGAATCTTTTGCATATATGGTTGGACGTCATTACCATCATCAAACTTATTTGTATAAATTCTTTTATGAGCTTAACAGATGTGGTCAATATTAAAAGTGTGTAAAAATACCTCAAATTAATTCACCTTCTGTGTTCCATGGAAGAAACCCGCATACAAAAATTGGAATGAGATGAAGGTGAATAAATAATGACAAAACATTTATTTATTATATTGTGGGTAAACTATTCCTTTAAATCCTCATGCAACTGACTTTCGATTGTTTTAATTGTGAACTAAGACATGAAAACGCAAAAAGCTTTACCCAAGATTAACATAAATGTAATGTAACGATTATTAGGTTCTTATAACACATTCAAAACGTGTTCCTGAAAACTTTGTGCATACACGGAAAAGATTATGAAATATATTTTGATTCACAATTTACACAATTAAACATGCAACTCTGATGATTCTCCAAAAATCACAATCGGAAATGGCTCAAAATAATGAGAAACACTGGTGAAAAGCAAAGCAGCAGCCAAGCTACACACACACCTCATCTTCTGACAACTCACCTGGGGAAAACAAGATAAGGTCGTCCAAGACAAAAAGTCGATATCCCTGACTCCTTGGCTAGCACTAAAGATATTCTAAGCAACAGATTACAAGCAAGTCAAAACACGTGGGGAATTACCTTCAGTTAGAAACGCAGATGGTATGGTTTGTCTTTTTTTGGAAGAGATGGATTTGTTATAGTGAGAGTTTCTTTATGTGTATATTATTTCTTTCGAATGTTCTTCATGAGTCAGTCAGAGAAGAATTTGAAGGCTGAGAAAAAGGTCTAGCAAACAAAACAAGAGTTCTGCTGAAGATTGTGACCGCAAATGCTCCAATTGCAACACAATTTAAATCCCATCAAAATACGGCAAATGAAAAATAAATCACATAAGAAATATGAAGATGCATAATCTTCCAAAAAAGATTGGTGGTGTGTCATGCTGTTCATACTGGGAGCCTTGATGACATTTTCACATCCAGAAGTAATTATGCTCTCAGAATCATAGCCCACTTTCAGGCCTTGGGTTAGGACAAGGCTTGTTTCATGGCAGAACCTCATTAAAAGTTGCGGGACCACGACAGCTAATTTAGGGTGAGAAATTGAAACAGATCAACCACTTTTAAACCAATTGTTGAAAAGGTTTAATTATGATCATTTTTAAGCAAATTAATCTTTGTCCGTTCAGGAATGTCTATCATTTCAGATCGGTTATGTGAAGAAATTAAAGTTTTCATTGGGCCGCACTGATGCAGCTCATCCGTCTATACTGTCATGACCAGGAAACAGCAAAGCATTGTACACTGATATTCATTATCACACAATAACTATTTTTCACACCACATATGATGAGTAACAACACAGTAGGGCTGCACAATTAATCACACAGATTTATTCAACTAATCATGAAGCGTCGATTAAAGAATTTCCTTTAGGTGTCGCCTGAAGCGGTCACCTTGTTCGCACTTTGGAGAGTCTATAGGCCTGCTTTGTGTTTTATTTCTGTTACGAAAAAGAAAGCTGAAGAAACATGATCTGATACTCAAAAAAGCTGTAGAAGCAAATCGGAAATAATCGTGGCATGTTGCAATGTAGATGGTGTAAAACCTAACAAACACGCCAAACCTAGAACACTGGAATACACTTCACAACGTTTGCACAGATTTTTGCCTCGATTTACATTCTGAAAGATTTACTGCAAGTTAGAGAAAGGTCAGCATATTTTGGGATGCTGTAATTGGCCGATTACACAGAAAAACTTGTAATGTATGATGGCACAAACAGATTTTTCTAGCTTCAGACTCTGGTCCTGTTTACACATGGTGCTTTAATCGTTCACTTTTGTCCACTTTACACCACTTTCCTGATTTCTTTAAAGGGAGGGGTCAATGGTTGGGTGTATGAACGGACTTCTACTGATCTTTCGATCTACTGTTGTGAAATAAGCTTGCACAATTTACATATGAACATGAAATGAAAAACGAAAGGGAGAGCAGCAGCCTTTGTTTCTGTTGGAACTCTCTGGGTTTGTGTTCGAATCAGGACTGGTAATAGAACATTGGTCTTTTTTAATTTTTTCTCTTTAAAACCAAACATATTTCAGTCAGCGAAGTTTAAACTCTGTCTGGCTAGCATCACGTCAAGTTTAAGAAATAGGTCAAGAGGTAGAGAGGAGGTGGTCTTTTGTGGCAAATGCATTCAACAACATGAGTAGCATTACAAGTAACACGTGTTATGTAATCAGATTACTTTTTTCAAGTAACTAGAAAAGTAACGCCTTAATTTTAAATTTTCAAGAAAATATCTGAGTTTGTTTTTCAAATAAGTAACGCAAGTTACTTTATTTTCCCATTTATTCACTGACACCTCCCCTGTCCCCATGTTGAGAGAAATTGGGAGTGAGGTCCAGAGGCACTTCCTTCAGGCTGAGGTTTATTAATTTCACTTTTGGTGTGAAAGGGCTTTTACAGCTGTAACGCAAAAGTAACATAGTAACTCAAACACAAAAGCAACAATGTGTTACTTTCTATAAAAAGTAACTAAGTAACACAATTAGTTACTTTTTTAATGGAGTAACGCAACATTGCAATGCATTACTTTTAAAAGTAACTTTCCCCAACACTGCTCTGGTAGTGGTCAAAAGTGGGCAACGTTTTAGACCCTGATTACACCTGTATTTAGCGTTGTCCACTTGAGATTGGATCGACAAAAACACATCTTAATACTAGGTGTAAACAGGGCCTCAGATTTCATCCAGTCGGAGGAGATCAAACACGTTTGATATATTGAGTTGATTTTTGAACACATTCACTGTGTCCAAATATGACTATACAATGTAGTATGAGAAAAATGAAAAGGCGGAAAGTACCTGGATGACCTTCTACTTCTGCTGAGATTCTGAAGTGCGCATTCGATGAACACTTTACTATACCATGAAGCCATGGAGAGGATTTGTGAACTGACGCTGGTAGGTCACGTGACTGACAACATGGCGGATTATTTTCTTGACAAGGAACGTAATATTTTCATGTGAACACTATCTATCCATCCATCGTAATAAATAAATGTGACTAAAATAAAATATAATCAGCAAAATATAAACTGTCATAATCGTGCAGCCCTACAAAACAGTGTGCATGAGTTAGTGTCTTTCAACCAGGAGTTAATAAGACAAGGGACTGGCAACATGAACCCACCCTTAACATTTTCCATCCTGGTCTTCGAGTGATCGTGCCCAAACTAAACTACACAGTAGCACTAACACATGCAAAGACACATGTGTTTGGTCTTTCTAAGTAACTGACAAAGCATGCTTGTAGACATTTGGGAGTGGGTCATTAGATGCCCATGATTCACTGTAAAAAGAGCCAAAACAAGTATATCGAATGATCACCCTAAACATGACTGAAGTTAAGCTGGCAGTTACAAATCCCGTTCCCAAATGAGGAGAGTAGGGGCTCCGGCTAATCTATGAAGGGGGAGGCCTTTTACTTACGTCGACAGGGACCAGGAGGCTTCTACCCAGATGCTGGTTAAAAGAGAGGCACCAGGCTTCAGTGTACCCATTCATGTTGGGAACATACTTCTTAACTGTCTCATCATTCAGTCTGAGCCAGACACCATCATCATTGTGGATCTATGGGAAACAAGCAACAGAGCGGAGCCATGCCCTCCTGTAACTGCTAACACGGCCTTCGCACGAGCCTCTGAGGCTGCAGAGCCAATCATGTTTATGCACAGCGCCAACCAATTGAATTTATAGTGGATGTCTGAAAATGAGATGCTTCATGTGCACAATATGTATATGTATATGTATGCAAATGCTATTGGCGGTTGCCAGCAGGGAACAACAGGCCCTTTCATGTGACTCATGCTGAGGCTTCAACATGCTCAGCACAAGCGTCATGCGCCTAGAGCTGGGTATCATTCAAAGATTTTCGATACTGATACCTTGACTTCGACACTGGTTCCTGAACTTCTTTCGATAGCTATTTTATGAAATCCAATCTAACAAGTTTACATTACCTCAAAAAACTTCATTTTAAAACGCATACCTTAGACGGAATCATCTATTCACTTTCCACTGATTTATGCGATCTGATGAGCATTAACTGCTTCCAGCGCTGTCTGCCTGTGTTTTCTCTTCCGCGATCGCTGTTCTGACTCAAAAGGAAGCTGCTCATTGTCACTCATATTATGCGTTACCCTGTCTCTGATGATGAACGTGTGTTACACTTTCAGAAAAACATTTACAGGGATGAAACATGAAGCTAATAAACACGCAATTAAAGTGAGTTTTGAGTAAAAGCAGAGCATAAATCGTCTCATGTAGCATGAAGCACGGTCACGTAAAACACGTTTTCCTGGGTGCCTCACCAGAGCCAATCACTGATTTAGGTACATCACGCATGCTGCAGTCTTATTGGCTCACTGACTTTGATGAGATTAACCCCTTAGGTATCGAAATTTGGTACCGAACGACAATACATTTTTCGAAATGCGATGGTATCAAGTCAATTCGGTCGGTGCCTAAAAAGTATAGAACTTGATACCCAGCCCTGCATGTGCCACTCTGAGCATGTGAAAAACGCTGCAGTGTCATCAAAGGGTAACTTCTACAAGTTCGCCAGTTAACAAGACAGCAGGAAGTTTACACTACCATTCAAAAGTTTGGACATGAATAGAAAAATAAACTTTTATATTCACTTGCGTTTTTCCTTACTATACGTTCCAAAAAAGTAGTTTTAGTGTTGCAAAGCAATTCATCTGCAAAACTAATTTTAAGCATTAAACACAGATCCAAAAACTGCTAAAATAATATATAAATAATTATTAGACATTACAATACCGTTCAAAAGTCTGGAGTCAGTAAGATTTAATAATTAAGAAATTACAGTAAGATAATACTTTTATTCAACAAGAATGTATTAAATTGATCAAAGACATTTATGATTTCTATTTCAAATAAATGCTGTTTAACTTTTCTATTCATCAAAGAATCCTGAAAAAAATGTATCAGTTTCCACAAAAAAAAATATTAAGCAGCATTTGAACTGTTTTCAACATTGATAATAATAATAATAATATAATAATAAATGTTTCTTGAGCAGCAAATCAGCATATTAGAATGATTTCTGAAGGATCATGTGACACTGAAGACTGGAGTAATGATGCTGGAAATTCAGCTTTGATCACAGGAATAAATTACATTTGCAAAATATATTAAAACGTAGATTAAAACAGTTATTTTAAATTGTAAAAATATTTTACAATATTACTGTTTTTACAGTATTTTTAATCAAATGAATGCAGAACAAGAGACTTCTATAAACCTCATTGACCAAACTTCTGAACAGTAGTGTGTATAAATATATAAACAATAAGTAACAGATATTAATAGATAATACATAATGTAATTAATAAGATACATATACAAAGTATTCTATAAAATGAAAAATAAATTCCATTAAGTGTGTCCAAAATTTTGACTGCTAGGTGTTTTTGTATTATATAGTTTGACCTGTCATGCAAACGTCATGCAGTTTGTCCAATTAGGTGTGCTTTGAAAGGTCAACGGCATACGGTTGAGTCGAATTTTGTGGTAAGGCTCTAGCTGTCATGTGAAAGGGTCTTCAGAGCAACCGACAGCACTGCAGATGTGAGATTGGGTCTAATAGAAGCTACGAGTGTTTGGCATGCAGAAATGGGCTTTTTAGAAATTGGCTGGGAGAGATGGTATCTATTTGAGATTTAACTACAGCCTCAAAGTCTCCTGCATGTGAATGAAGCAAAGGATAGGCAAATAAATGCTTCTGACCAAATCAAAAGTCAATTTGAAAGCATAGAGAGATGCAGAAATCGTTTTAAAAGCCTTTTGTTTTAAAACAGAGCATTGTTCACAGATTAAAGAAAGAGAAAACTAAAAATTAAAGAAAGAGAAAACAAAAAAAAGGACTTGAATTCAGAACAGTTTGGCCCTATTCTAGTGCGGTTTACCTCGTCAATGAATGTGATGGTGCCATTGACTTGGACTATGCCTATCTGTTCGCTCTGCAGAGAGGGGTGACTACGCACACGCAGCCCTGCGCTGTCCTTGGCCACAAATTTGCGCACCTGAGAGAAGCAGAGACAGAGAGACAGATGAGAAGATGGCAGGAAGCTGCAGTCAGAGAGCGAGGACTCACAGCACAGAGAGAACAGAACCCGCACTTCCTGTCAGACGAGGGAAACGTCAGTCCATCTGAGAGGCATTCAGCAGCAAAGAGCAGGAAAGACATCTGATTTTGTGCAGTTGTGTTGCTTGTTTCCCAGTTCAATACACAGTAAAGGAATAAAAAGTAACACTATTTGCACTGGTAAGTATAAATAGCATTGGCACCAAACAGCTATCTGAACACCAATAGTTCATAGTTCACCAATAAACAGAAACGAACGTACCAAAAAAAATATACATAAATTCCATGTGGTCCCTCAAGTAAACCTAGGTGCTAGGTGTAAGCTCAGCGTAAAATAAACATTAAATAATAAATAATAAATAAAAAAGTTTCAGATGGATGTTAGCATGTCAAGCCACAGGGTGTCAATTTCCAGAAAGGATTCATCGTCATAAAATTCATAAAATAAATGCTGTAATCATATACCATCTTCTTTAACGGAAAACATTTCTGATCATCATTTCCAGAGAATAACAGTCCAGTTGCGAACATTTACACTACATTTGAAAAGTTTGGGGTCAGGATGATTTTTTTTAAATGAAATTAATACTTTATACAGCAAAGACGCATTGAAAAATATTATAAATGTAAATATAAGATTTCTATTTCAAAAAAATCCTGAAAAAAAAGTGTCATGGTTTTCATAAAAATATTAAGCAGCACAAATGTTTTCAACATTAATAAGAAGAAATGTTTTTGGAGCAGCAAATCAGCATATCAGAATGATTTCTGAAGGATCATGTGACACTGAAGCCTGGAGTAAGCAACATTTTAAAATATATTAAAGTCCCCCTGTAGTCAAATATTTTATCCCTTAAAACTTATCTTTGATCATCAAAATGACATTTACAAATTTTTTTTTTGTGAAAATAATTATCATGCCTTAAAATAGCTTGAATGCAACTCTACACCCTTGCCTCATTTACTATACGCGGATCTATGAATATGCAAATTAGTCCCGCCTCCACTCAGTCACACCAGCCAGCGCCTCCTGATCCACTGAACTCTGTAGTAAATGCAAAACAATGGCATACACGGATAATGACTGATAAAACTATGTTTTTACTAGCGGACAACTACAGTGAACACTGTAACATTCGTTAAAGTTACTTACTTGACGATGCTGTGCCCTAAAATGTCTTGAAGACTCGAATGCAGCCGTTTGTGATTCTTAATTCGCGCTCACGAGCATACACGTGTGAAGTGCAGACGCCAATGCGGGAGAGGTGGGTCTGACTCCGGGCTACCTTTACACTGTTGCCACGGGTTATAATGCTAGTTAGCGGTTCTAAATTCACATTAAATCATGCAGCCTTGGTGAGCAGAAGAGACTTATTTCAAAAAGTCTTAGTGACCCCAAACTTTTGAAAGGTCGTGTAAAATGAATGGCTGAAGTGGTCAGACCCGATATATCAGACTGAGCAGCCGCTTAGGAATTTGGGAGCTCACCTTGCTAGGTTGAGGTTCAGCTTTAGGTTTGACCATCTGTGTGCCTGGAGGGATCATTCCTTTGGGAGGGTCTTTGACCTCGACCTCCAGACCAGCATCTGAACATACATTATTCACATCAGCAAACCCAAACCCAATATCAAGAGTTACTACACTGTTTTAAAACAGCAAAAACTTTATACACAACGGCTATAAATCATTTTATCATGTAAACACAATGTTTTACATTTTCTAAAAAAAAAAAAATAATAAAAATAATTGCTAATTTCGATTAAGATGATGAATAAATAGTGAAAAGCAGTTACCAATCTCAATGCCATCGATGGTCACATGAATGGTGTAAAGCCCAACAGCACCAGGGGTCCAGTTAGCGCTGTAGGTGCCGTCTGTGTTTGCCCGGATAAGCATGTTCTCACTGGGTCTGAGTAAAAAGCAAACAAACTGAACATGAAGCCTGTTCTTATATTTGAATTTGTTTGTAATTTATATGTGACAGGTAGAACAGTAATCTTTGAACCTCTTTGGTGTCGGTGAGGCGAAGCGAAGCTCTTCAAAGGAGTAATTTTCATATGCCTGGATAAATAAAAAAGCAAGTGATTTATCTAATGCAATGACATGCATGCATTTTTAAAGTCGACATGCAATGAGAATTCCCCCTATATATTTTGTAAATGCATGCTACTGATCTTATAGTTAATGATTCATCAATGCATTTTTCACTTGGTTGTACCATCATGATACAGAAGAAAAGATCCGTTGCTAATTTTAATTTATAAACAAATTTAAGTGTGACTTAAGTGTTCAAATAAATATATTATTGTAATATCTCACTGGAAAATAAAAAAAAGACCTATATTTTAACAGAGAAAAATAGATGTTTTAAAAAAAAACAATAATTATTATTTTATTTAATTTTTCATCCTAACTGTAAAATTACAAGACCAATATTTATGGCTGGCTTAGTTTCTTCATTGTCAAACGTTAAATTATTGAACTTTTTTTGGCCATAAAACTGCAGAGAGCCATTAAAACTTCTCTTTTGTTGCTGCTTCTCATTACAAGTTAGGGAAGATGGTTAAAAATGAGAAGAATTATAGTAAAATTAAACTGCAGCCTTTGCAATTTGATAATTGCACTTAGCCATATCACGTTTCCAGCTTTATATTAATCAATTGGGCAGCCCCAGTCCAACTCATTTTTGTAGCTACCGTAATTATCAAGTCAAGAGATGAGAGGAACCTTCATCATGGTGATGGCGATATAACGGGCCTCTTTGATGATCATGGGCTCATATGTCGCCTCCAGTTTGGGCGGTGGGTGGCCACCGTAGGTGAGGTCAGTGCCTGATGTGGAATTAGAGGAGCTGCCTGGCAAACGCTGTAGCTTCTTCACGTTCTCCTGCTGGATGGACGCGGATCTATGAATATGCAAATTAGTCCCGCCTCCACTCAGTCACACCAGCCAGCGCCTCCTGATCCACTGAACTCTGTAGTAAATGCAAAACAATGGCATACACGGATAATGACTGATAAAACTATGTTTTTACTAGCGGACAACTACAGTGAACACTGTAACATTCGTTAAAGTTACTTACTTGACGATGCTGTGCCCTAAAATGTCTTGAAGACTCGAATGCAGCCGTTTGTGATTCTTAATTCGCGCTCACGAGCATACACGTGTGAAGTGCAGACGCCAATGCGGGAGAGGTGGGTCTGACTCCGGGCTACCTTTACACTGTTGCCACGGGTTATAATGCTAGTTAGCGGTTCTAAATTCACATTAAATCATGCAGCCTTGGTGAGCAGAAGAGACTTATTTCAAAAAGTCTTAGTGACCCCAAACTTTTGAAAGGTCGTGTAAAATGAATGGCTGAAGTGGTCAGACCCGATATATCAGACTGAGCAGCCGCTTAGGAATTTGGGAGCTCACCTTGCTAGGTTGAGGTTCAGCTTTAGGTTTGACCATCTGTGTGCCTGGAGGGATCATTCCTTTGGGAGGGTCTTTGACCTCGACCTCCAGACCAGCATCTGAACATACATTATTCACATCAGCAAACCCAAACCCAATATCAAGAGTTACTACACTGTTTTAAAACAGCAAAAACTTTATACACAACGGCTATAAATCATTTTATCATGTAAACACAATGTTTTACATTTTCTAAAAAAAAAAAAATAATAAAAATAATTGCTAATTTCGATTAAGATGATGAATAAATAGTGAAAAGCAGTTACCAATCTCAATGCCATCGATGGTCACATGAATGGTGTAAAGCCCAACAGCACCAGGGGTCCAGTTAGCGCTGTAGGTGCCGTCTGTGTTTGCCCGGATAAGCATGTTCTCACTGGGTCTGAGTAAAAAGCAAACAAACTGAACATGAAGCCTGTTCTTATATTTGAATTTGTTTGTAATTTATATGTGACAGGTAGAACAGTAATCTTTGAACCTCTTTGGTGTCGGTGAGGCGAAGCGAAGCTCTTCAAAGGAGTAATTTTCATATGCCTGGATAAATAAAAAAGCAAGTGATTTATCTAATGCAATGACATGCATGCATTTTTAAAGTCGACATGCAATGAGAATTCCCCCTATATATTTTGTAAATGCATGCTACTGATCTTATAGTTAATGATTCATCAATGCATTTTTCACTTGGTTGTACCATCATGATACAGAAGAAAAGATCCGTTGCTAATTTTAATTTATAAACAAATTTAAGTGTGACTTAAGTGTTCAAATAAATATATTATTGTAATATCTCACTGGAAAATAAAAAAAAGACCTATATTTTAACAGAGAAAAATAGATGTTTTTAAAAAAAACAATAATTATTATTTTATTTAATTTTTCATCCTAACTGTAAAATTACAATACCAATATTTATGGCTGGCTTAGTTTCTTCATTGTCAAACGTTAAATTATTGAACTTTTTTTGGCCATAAAACTGCAGAGAGCCATTAAAACTTCTCTTTTGTTGCTGCTTCTCATTACAAGTTAGGGAAGATGGTTAAAAATGAGAAGAATTATAGTAAAATTAAACTGCAGCCTTTGCAATTTGATAATTGCACTTAGCCATATCACGTTTCCAGCTTTATATTAATCAATTGGGCAGCCCCAGTCCAACTAATTTTTGTAGCTACCGTAATTATCAAGTCAAGAGATGAGAGGAACCTTCATCATGGTGATGGCGATATAACGGGCCTCTTTGATGATCATGGGCTCATATGTCGCCTCCAGTTTGGGCGGTGGGTGGCCACCATAGGTGAGATCAGTGCCAGATGTGGAATTAGAGGAGCTGCCTGGCAAACGCTGTAGCTCCTTCACGTTCTCCTGCTGGATGGACTTCTTCTGAGAGACAGGAACAGCCTTGACTTCAACCTACAAACACAGAGCAGAGACGCTTAGATGTGCTGGTTTCATAACTCACCGTTTGATTCAAGAAAGATGCTAACCTTCATGTTTGGCACATGCACAACATCTCCATATTGGTCTTTGGTCTGCACCACAACAGTAGTGGGCCAGCCACAGCGGATGTCATCTTTGTTCAGGATGAGCGAGGTCTTCTGAGGGTCTGCGTAGGAGTCTGGCTGAAGCCACCTGGGATGGCAGAATGGTAAAGATGCTAGAATGAGGGCCAGGTATTAAAGGATGTATAGACGGTACATATTAGAATAAAGGGAGCTGAAAAATGTTCGAGGCTGACCTGGCGAGCCGCCCGCCGCTGGAGTTCTGCACACAGGTGATGAAGTCCTCTAGGAAGGAGTGTTCGTTAGTTTGCAGGTGCAGTGGCAGGTTCCCCTCCAGTGCCTCTAGGATTGAGGGAGAGTGAGAGAGGGCCAGTCCCTTCCCCAGGAGCCCTGAGTGGGCTTTACACACCTGCTTGACACAAACACACCATTAGAGCTTCACTATGATGATGATACTGCACTCGCAAACACCAAAACCATTTCTAATTCAGTACCTGGAGTGAGGCCTCCTCTAAAATCTCCAAATCCTCCTCCAGTTCATTTCCTGTAAGATGGTACATAATTCATATAATCAGATGAAGACGACAAAGTTCGTGCTTATCATTTTATCAGTGCCACCAGTGAAGGAAATAATAAATGAACTTCCTTTGTCAATAGCGTGACAGTAGCTCAGTTGTTTCAAACAATGTAGCTTTTCCAGTTTTTACAAGCTACTTTTTAAGACCTAAGAAGTTGCAGTGTACCGTGACAAAACTGTTGTTTAAATGTCAAATTGTGTTATGCTTTACAGTAAGCTGTGGAAATATTCAAACCCACTCTCTTTTAAAAACTTAGTTTCATTCGAGTCTGTTTCGATCAGTTTGTTTGGAAGGTTCACATATATGAATTGATTAATTTGAAAATTCTTTAAGGGAGATATTTAGCTCAATTAAAATTTGGAATAGAAAACAGAATTTAGTAAACAGAAGAATATAAATTAGGGTCAGTTATAAATAGAGATGCACCGTTTGCAATTTTCTTGGCCGATTCCAATTTTCTTTCTTAGAACTATAATTGACAGCATATACAAACAAAAACCTACTTTTTTTTTCAGTGCAAAAAACAATTACAAAACAATTCCCTTAATCGGGACTAAGTTACAGATGTTCTCTCACTTAAACAACTCTAAAAACAAAGTGCTCTGTGACTGGAAAGAGGTAGAAATGAGTTGCTGCATAACAAAACAGATGTATTTTCGCTACTGATCTTATAGTTAATGATTCATCAATGCATTTTTCACTTGGTTGTACCATCATGATACAGAAGAAAAGATCCGTTGCTAATTTTAATTTATAAACAAATTTAAGTGTGACTTAAGTGTTCAAATAAATATATTATTGTAATATCTCACTGGAAAATAAAAAAAAGACCTATATTTTAACAGAGAAAAATAGATGTTTTAAAAAAAAACAATAATTATTATTTTATTTAATTTTTCATCCTAACTGTAAAATTACAAGACCAATATTTATGGCTGGCTTAGTTTCTTCATTGTCAAACGTTAAATTATTGAACTTTTTTTGGCCATAAAACTGCAGAGAGCCATTAAAACTTCTCTTTTGTTGCTGCTTCTCATTACAAGTTAGGGAAGATGGTTAAAAATGAGAAGAATTATAGTAAAATTAAACTGCAGCCTTTGCAATTTGATAATTGCACTTAGCCATATCACGTTTCCAGCTTTATATTAATCAATTGGGCAGCCCCAGTCCAACTAATTTTTGTAGCTACCGTAATTATCAAGTCAAGAGATGAGAGGAACCTTCATCATGGTGATGGCGATATAACGGGCCTCTTTGATGATCATGGGCTCATATGTCGCCTCCAGTTTGGGCGGTGGGTGGCCACCATAGGTGAGATCAGTGCCAGATGTGGAATTAGAGGAGCTGCCTGGCAAACGCTGTAGCTTCTTCACGTTCTCCTGCTGGATGGACTTCTTCTGAGAGACAGGAACAGCCTTGACTTCAACCTACAAACACAGAGCAGAAGACGCTTAGATGTGCTGGTTTCATAACTCACCGTTTGATTCAAGAAAGATGCTAACCTTCATGTTTGGCACATGCACAACATCTCCATATTGGTCTTTGGTCTGCACCACAACAGTAGTGGGCCAGCCACAGCGGATGTCATCTTTGTTCAGGATGAGCGAGGTCTTCTGAGGGTCTGCGTAGGAGTCTGGCTGAAGCCACCTGGGATGGCAGAATGGTAAAGATGCTAGAATGAGGGCCAGGTATTAAAGGATGTATAGACGGTACATATTAGAATAAAGGGAGCTGAAAAATGTTCGAGGCTGACCTGGCGAGCCGCCCGCCGCTGGAGTTCTGCACACAGGTGATGAAGTCCTCTAGGAAGGAGTGTTCGTTAGTTTGCAGGTGCAGTGGCAGGTTCCCCTCCAGTGCCTCTAGGATTGAGGGAGAGTGAGAGAGGGCCAGTCCCTTCCCCAGATCAGTGCCAGATGTGGAATTAGAGGAGCTGCCTGGCAAACGCTGTAGCTTCTTCACGTTCTCCTGCTGGATGGACTTCTTCTGAGAGACAGGAACAGCCTTGACTTCAACCTACAAACACAGAGCAGAGACGCTTAGATGTGCTGGTTTCATAACTCACCGTTTGATTCAAGAAAGATGCTAACCTTCATGTTTGGCACATGCACAACATCTCCATATTGGTCTTTGGTCTGCACCACAACAGTAGTGGGCCAGCCACAGCGGATGTCATCTTTGTTCAGGATGAGCGAGGTCTTCTGAGGGTCTGCGTAGGAGTCTGGCTGAAGCCACCTGGGATGGCAGAATGGTAAAGATGCTAGAATGAGGGCCAGGTATTAAAGGATGTATAGACGGTACATATTAGAATAAAGGGAGCTGAAAAATGTTCGAGGCTGACCTGGCGAGCCGCCCGCCGCTGGAGTTCTGCACACAGGTGATGAAGTCCTCTAGGAAGGAGTGTTCGTTAGTTTGCAGGTGCAGTGGCAGGTTCCCCTCCAGTGCCTCTAGGATTGAGGGAGAGTGAGAGAGGGCCAGTCCCTTCCCCAGGAGCCCTGAGTGGGCTTTACACACCTGCTTGACACAAACACACCATTAGAGCTTCACTATGATGATGATACTGCACTCGCAAACACCAAAACCATTTCTAATTCAGTACCTGGAGTGAGGCCTCCTCTAAAATCTCCAAATCCTCCTCCAGTTCATTTCCTGTAAGATGGTACATAATTCATATAATCAGATGAAGACGACAAAGTTCGTGCTTATCATTTTATCAGTGCCACCAGTGAAAGAAATAATAAATGAACTTCCTTTGTCAATAGCGTGACAGTAGCTCAGTTGTTTCAAACAATGTAGCTTTTCCAGTTTTTACAAGCTACTTTTTAAGACCTAAGAAGTTGCAGTGTACCGTGACAAAACTGTTGTTTAAATGTCAAATTGTGTTATGCTTTACAGTAAGCTGTGGAAATATTCAAACCCACTCTCTTTTAAAAACTTAGTTTCATTCGAGTCTGTTTCGATCAGTTTGTTTGGAAGGTTCACATATATGAATTGATTAATTTGAAAATTCTTTAAGGGAGATATTTAGCTCAATTAAAATTTGGAATAGAAAACAGAATTTAGTAAACAGAAGAATATAAATTAGGGTCAGTTATAAATAGAGATGCACCGTTTGCAATTTTCTTGGCCGATTCCAATTTTCTTTCTTAGAACTATAATTGACAGCATATACAAACAAAAACCTACTTTTTTTTTCAGTGCAAAAAACAATTACAAAACAATTCCCTTAATCGGGACTAAGTTACAGATGTTCTCTCACTTAAACAACTCTAAAAACAAAGTGCTCTGTGACTGGAAAGAGGTAGAAATGAGTTGCTGCATAACAAAACAGATGTATTTTCCCACTATGTTTATAATTTTTCTTTCCTAAGCTTATTAAATGTGTTATCTTTCACATCAACATTGTTTCAATTAATTCAGAATAATAAGAAACTGTAGAGTTGTTACCATTCAAATGAATCAACAATTATTTTTATACATTTAATAAATTTGGTAACACTTTACAATAAGGTTCCATTACTTAATGTTAGTTAAAGGTCCCATGGCATGAACATTTCACTTTATGAGGTTTTTTAACATTAATATGAGTTCCCCTAGCCTGCCTACGGTCCCCCAGTGGCTAGAAATGGCGACAGGTGTAAACCGAGCCCTGGGTATCCTGCTTCGCCTTTGAGATAATGAAAGCTCAGATGGCCCAATCTGGAATCTTCCCTTTATGTCGTCATACGGGGAAAGGTTACCTCCCCTTTCTCTGCTTTGCCCGTCCAAAGAATTTGGCCCGCCCATGAGAAAATGAGCTACTACCGTGCAAGGCGAGCGCAATATTTTTTTTCCTCGAGAGACATCATGGCTTGCAAACAAGTGAAGCATGGCAGATGCTCCGCCTCTCTCCTCCTCATTAGCATTTAAAGCTACAGACACAGAAATGGCACATCCTAAGGAAAGCTCATTGTGGGACTGGCTCGTAGTGGCTGAAATTCTGCACCAAGGCTGAAATTCGGGAAAGAGACTTCAGATACAGTACTAGGGACCACTTAGGCCTATATAAAAGCATCCAAAAAGCAGCATGTCATGGGACCTTTAACGTATCAACTAACATGAACAAACAATGAGCAATACATTTATTATGGCATTTATTAATCTTGGTTAAAAAGCAGGTCATATGGTATTTTAAAAAGTGTCCTAATATTGTGTTGGAGTTTCCTACACTGGGTTTAAATGCATCAGAAAACATTGAAATTTTCTCAGAATATACATTTAATATTAGAATCATTTTTCAATGATTTCGAAACGATTCGTTCAAAGCAGTTCTGAGCTTAAGAACTGTATACCCCTCCCTTCCATAAGCCAACTCTGCTCTGATTGGTCAGCTGGCCAAGTCTGTTGTGATCGGTCTTTCTGTATACAATGTGTGTCGGAAACGAAACATCCATTACCATAATTGATTTTTTGCTCCGGAGGGTTACTTGTAAACAAATAAGCTATAAGGTTACAAAAATGGCATCGATATTACTTTATCAATTCGAGCCCGAGTCCAAGGATGATACCGACGCAGTCGCTCAACCAGAAACTCCATCGCAAGCATGACTTGATCAGGACGTTTCTCAGTAGTAAGTTTAAACTTTGCATGTGGTACTTTACGTGATATGACAGCAGCTTTATTGCATTCATTATTATTATTTACTTAGAGGTGCACGTGTGGGAATTGTGTTAGTATGCCCAGTGAGGCTGAAAACACAGCGTCTTCTTGACATGATGTAAACACTAACTAGCGGAAGTGTTTGTGGGCAGGTCAGAGTGTTCGTATTTCTTCTTCTTCGTGTTTATTGGCAGATAGCAATCTTAAAAAGAGCATTACCGCCATCGACTACTGGAGGTTATGGATCAGATACTTATGTGTTTGTATTTTGCAGGCAGGCGGGGATTATGTAAATGTGTTACTTTGTGATGTATATAGGTAACAGGCAGAAGATTCGAAAATATGACGGCTCGTTAAGGCGGTTCAGAGTAGACTCTTTCTTTTGAAAGACAATATCTTTATTTATCATGCACTTTTTTGATTAACAACGTTGCAGACTGTTTACACTGAAGGATAGCTACGTTACAAACTACAAAAAATAAATTTTTCGAAAAGCCATATGACCTGCTCTTTAATGTTATTTAATGAAAATACAGTTATTCATTGCTAGTTCATGTTAATTCACAGCTCATTAACTAATGTTAACAAGCACAACTTTTGATTTTAACAATGCATTAGTAAATATTGAAATTAATTAACATTAACTAAGATTAATAAATGCTGTAGAAGTATTGTTCATTTTTAGTTCATGTTAGCTAAAGTAGTTAACTAATGTTAACTAATGAACCTTATTGTAAAGCGTCACCATAAATTTGATTAATTTAATAAACAGTAACATTGAGAAATATTACTACAATTTAAAATAACTTATTTCTGTTTGAATATATTTTAAAATGTAATTTATTCCTGTGATCAAAACTGAATTTTCAGCATCATTACTCCAGTCTTCAGATCCTTCAGAAATCATGCTGATTTGCTGCTCAAGAAACATTTCTGATTATTATCAATGTTGAAAACAGTTGTGCTGCTTCATAGTTTTGTGGAAACTGAAATACATTTTTTTTTTCAAACAGAAATCTTTTGTAACAAATGTCTTTACCGTCACTTTTTATAAATGTAGTGTGTCTTTGCTGTGAATGGTATTGTATGTTTTAAAAGGTATTTTAAAAAATTATAATAATTATGAGCAGTTTGAGCTTTAAATTATGAGCAGTTTGTATCATTACGGTTTCTTCTCCAGCATTGGAAAGCAGCAGTCATTCTTACCTATGGGTAGGGCAAGATCCTTTTTCATGAGTGCATCTGCACACACGCTTCCCAAATAGGCCAATTCCTTCTCCAGCTGAATAATTCCCTGAAACCATAGCCACATTTATATTACATTTAGATTTATAGCCACATGACAGATGCCTCAAATACATATGCAGTATGGATCACTAATCCTTTCTCTGGTCCAAAGCAATCCATAATTGAGATGCTGGTAGTGGTAAATATAAAATAACTTCATTTACGATGTCCAAGCTGAAACTGTTTCCAGCCACAGTTCAATAAACATGCTTGTATGAACAACAGCAGCGCTCATGTTTCTTTTCGATATATTTCTATAAATGTTGACCTGCAAATTATGTAATTTATCAGTGCGGGGCCACATAGGGTAAAAAGTAGGTAAAAACAGGCTCCTCAAACATTGATACTTCATTTCATGCATTGGGCTCAGGTTTAAGACACATCCATATTGAATTTCATACCTCATCAAGACCAGGGTTAAACTCATAACCGACAGCTACACATTTGAATCCATAGAAACAGGCTTTCTCGTCTTTCACATAATCCGATGCCGTTTCCAAGGAGAAGTGGGCTTCGTTACCTTACATTAGAGAAAGTAAATCAATTAATGAGTGAGTCAGTGTAGCAGAGCTCATTTTGAATAATAATAAGGTGCAGGGTTATTACAGTTAATAAAAGTACAACTACAACCATAAACATTGCCTTTACTTAAAATAAAAAATAAATAAATAACTGAAATAAAATAAAAACCTTCAGGTACTAAAGTAACAAACTAAAAGAAAAAATTTATAAAAACCATATAAACTAGGGCTGTCACGATTCCTCGATTCAATTCGGGGACTCGATTTAAAAAAAAAAAATCCTCGACTGCAATATGTCCGTGTCGAGTAACTGGCAAAATACTGGAAGTGGCGCATTCCACAGACGAGAATCTATGAAACACATTATTTCCATTTCCCAATGCTACTGTGAATTCATAAACGCTACAATTCAATTAAATAACCATATGCGATGCAGGTTTAATATGTGCGCTTTAATTATTTACATGCGTGTAGGTTACGCATGTGTGTGTCAGAGTGGCTCCGTTCACAGTAAATGCTGCTCCACACGAACGGTTATCATTTACATGTGTGAAGCGTCTCTTTGCAAATTGCTGTGAGTTTGGCTTTATTACAACGTTCATCTGGGAATGCAACGTGCGCCATTTCATCAGATTTGTAAGGTAAATAATTTTTTAACGACCCCTTTCAAACACAGGAGAACACATCATTATCTTTCTCAATATGCTAACTGTTCATGGCAATTTAAAAAAAAAAGTTTAAACCGTCGCTCTGAGTTACACGTTTTGATGTCCACATATTCAAGAAATTACAGTGGCTGTAGCATTTCTGTCATAAAGAAATGGCCAAATATTAAAGATTAAGTGGACATTTGAGTAACACTTTCTATGAAGCCTGTATATATATATATAACACATTATAAGGGTATTCTTAAGGCATTATAATGTATCCATAATGCATTATAAAAAACCTTTATAATATGTTGTATCGTCTGATAAATAATCATAACAACAATTATAATACATTGTAATACTTACGCATTTGTGGTTATAACGTTTAAGAGTATGATTATTTATAACACACAATTACTCTATCTTGTGAGAGGTTAGGAGTGGTTGAGTGTTTTTGAGAGTTTTGCTGTGAGCTAGTTTAAAATCAGTTGAAATACTTTCAAATTATTGCATTATTATTTATATTTATATATATATATATATATATATATATATATATTATTTTTT
>NW_015505559.1:317503-332710 GCF_001515645.1 Sinocyclocheilus grahami | reverse complement strand
CCACAGTCGACCGCTTCGGCTCCTTCCGGTCGTGCGTATGTGGGGTAAAGCAGCGGAGCTATTATTATGCCACAGTCGACCGCTTCCGCTCCTTCCGGTCGTGCGTTTAATGCCTTAAGAATACCCTTAAAATGTATTATAAACACAGGCTTCATAGAAAGTGTTACCGACATTTGAATGAAATGTTTAGTCAATATTAAACATAAGATCGCGCAGTGAAGTGTATACAGGTGCATCTCAATAAATTAGAATGTTGTGGAAAAGTTCATTTATTTCAGTAATTCAACTCAAATTGTGAAACTCGTGTATTAAATAAATTCAATGCACACAGACTGAAGTAGTTTAAGTCTTTGGTTCTTTTAATTGTGATGATTTTGGCTCACATTTAACAAAAACCCACCAATTCACTATCTCAACAAATTAGAATACTTCATAAGACCAATAAAATTTTTTTTTAGTGAATTGTTGGCCTTCTGGAAAGTATGTTCATTTACTGTACATGTACTCAATACTTGGTAGGGGCTCCTTTTGCTTTAATTACTGCCTCAATTTGGCGTGGCATGGAGGTGATCAGTTTGTGGCACTGCTGAGGTGGTATGGAAGCCCAGGTTTCTTTGACAGTGGCCTTCAGCTCATCTGCATTTTTTGGTCTCTTGTTTCTCATTTTCCTCTTGACAATACTCCATAGATTCTCTATGGGGTTCAGGTCTGGTGAGTTTGCTGGCCAGTCAAGCACACCAACACCATGGTCATTTAACCAACTTTTGGTGCTTTTGGCAGTGTGGGCAGGTGCCAAATCCTGCTGGAAAATGAAATCAGCATCTTCAAAAAGCTGGTCAGCAGAAGGAAGCATGAAGTGCTCCAAAATTTCAGTGACTTTGGTTTTCAAAAAACACAATGGACCAACACCAGCAGATGACATTGCACCCCAAATCATCACAGACTGTGGAAACTTAACTCTGGACTTCAAGCAACTTGGGCTATGAGCTTCTCCACCCTTCCTCTAGACTCTAGGACCTTGGTTTCCAAATTAAATACAAAACTTGCTCTCATCTGAAAGGAGGACTTTGGACCACTGGGCAACAGTCCAGTTCTTCTTCTCCTTAGCCCAGGTAAGACGCCTCTGACGTTGTTTGTGGTTCAGGAGTGGCTTAACAAGAGGAATATGACAACTGTAGCCAAATTCCTTGACACGTCTGTGTGTGGTGGGGCTCTTGATGCCTTGACTCCAGCCTCAGTCCATTCCTTGTGAAGTTCACTCAAATTCTTGAATCGATTTTGCTTGACAATCCTCATAAGGCTGCGGTTCTCTCGGTTGGTTGTGCATCTTTTTCTTCCACACTTTTTCCTTCCACTCGACTTTCTGTTAACATGCTTAGATACAGCATTCTGTGAACAGTCAGCTTCTTTGGCAATGGACGTTTGTGACTTACCCTCCTTGTGAAGGGTGTCAATGATCGTCTTCTGGACAACTGTCAGATCAGCAGTCTTCCCCATGATTGTGTAGCCTAGTGAACCAAACTGAGAGATCATTTTGAAGGCTCAGGAAACCTTTGCAGGTGTTTTGAGTTGATTAGCTGATTGGCATGTCACCATATTCTAATTTGTTGAGATAGTGAATTGGTGGGTTTTTGTTAAATGCGAGAACCAAAGACTTAAACTACTTCAGTCTGTGTGCATTGAATTTATTTAATACAGTTTCACAATTTGAGTTGAATTACTGAAATAAATGAACTTTTCCACGACATTCTAATTTATTGAGATGCACCTGTAAACAATCGTCAGGCCGTTGGCGCCCTCTGCAGTAATTTGTTATAATGCATAATTATAATGTGTAATGTTCTACTGTTTATAATACATTATGTATTTTAACAGTTTTGTTCAATAAAACCATAAGATTACTTGCTTTTGATATTTTATTTAAACTAATTGCCTCATTGCTATTATCTATATGTACTTTAAGTCATTTTAAAGGCTATTGCTCACTTAGGTCTATTTTTATTATCACAAAAAAATTAATTATCCGATTTCTTGAATAATCGACCGATTAATAGTTAGTGACAGTTGTAATATAAACAAAACAAAACTACAAAAGAGAAAAAAATACAAAGATAAAACCGGATTCAAAATATTCATAAAAACTATAAAAGTATCTCAATGATACTAAAATATCACTGATAAGGTGGCATCTGCACATATAATCACAATCCTCATAGAGATAACATTCTGTAAACAATCCCACAATCTTCCTGACGGGGATCTGGTGTTTATCAACCCTCTGTGGGACAAAATAAACAAGATTTATCTGCTGACAGTGTAAAGACTCCCGCTCAAGGGCCTGGAAGTGGAATAAATGTCTTCTTTTTAATTACAGAACATTAACAAATACTGACGTGTCAACAGCATGTTAATCAGAATGAATGCCCAAGTAAACATTTATAAAGCTCTGAATTTGGCTGTCTGGGAGATCGCGGTTACCTGGCAGCACCAAGACAGCGGTGGGCCAGCCACTGGAGCCAGAGAACTTCTTGAGCTCGGTCCAGCTGTTGATGGTCTCGTGAACCAGAGCTTTGGAGCCAAGTCCAGAGAAGTGCATCGAACGGCTGGGGATCAGCAGACGGAGGACATCTTCCGGCTGTGCTGTGCCACACTGAGGATCAAACTCAACAGTCATCCAGCGAACGCAGTCTGGAAAGGAAACCTGGAAACCAGAAAAGGGGAATGTGATTAAACCACTCCATGGCAACTCCATTAGTTGTTGCTGGGTTGCTGTTTAGGGTTATGCTGAGGAGTTGATAGGGTGTTCTGGGTGGTTGATTAGGGTGTTGCTGGGGATTTTATTGGGTGTTGCTGGGTGGTTGTTTAAGGTGTTGCTAAGGAGTTGATTGGGTGTTCTGGGTGGTTGATTAGGGTGTTGCTGAGGAGTTGATTGGATGTTCTGGACGGTTGATTAGGGTGTTGCAGGGGATTTTTTTGGGTGTTGCTGAGGAGTTGATTGGTTATTCTGGGTGGTGGATTAAGGTGATTATTTTGATTTCTTTTTTAAAAATCAAAACAGTGGTAAAAAACACAATTTCAAAATTCACTGCAATTAAAATTATTAGCAAAATGTGCACAAGAACCATCAATCAGTATTTGAAAGGTTCCCTACTATTTGAATTGCAGTTTACGCCACCTTTGTGTCTTATGTAAAAGGTATTTTCTGTTGCCGCATTAACATGTAATGACTGATCGGTTAGCTTATGTGGTTTTAAATGTCTAACTACTTTTTTATGGTTGTCAAAAACAATTGGACAATGTTAATATCGAGTCCTGTAATCAGTTTCTAAAGTGTTATGGGTGGTTGCTAGAGCATTGCCAAGTTATTCTTGTTAGTTGGCAGGGTGATGTAAACAGGTTGCTAGATAATAAATAGCTAGATTTGACCTTATTCTGTTGAATATTAGGAAATGAGAACTAATGTACCTTGTACTGGGTGACTGCAGCCTGCTTGTAAGGGTGATCACTCTCTATGACAGCATAATGATTAGAGGTGGTGCAAGCTGACAGGCCCTGCTCCGGCTGGTTCCCAGTGGTGCTGTCTGTGGACTGGTTAGGATTGAAAGCAGGAGGGGCATATTTCTGGTTCAGGGCAGAAACAGCTGGAAGAAGTTCCTGCACCAAACCAAACACCTCCACCGCAGCCTAATAGAAGACAACAATTAGAAATTTAAAACAGTTAGACATCAAAAAAGATATTGAAAGATATTGAAAAAAAAAGGGAACTAACAACACTTGACTTGGCAGAGGAGACATCATCACATCAAGAGCCAAGGTTGCCAATTACACAAAGAAAAACTCCCTTACCTTAGGGACAGAGGCAGCCACAGGACCAATGTATGCCAAAATAAGTGGAAGCAGCATTGAGAAGAGACTGGAGGAACTCAGGAGTTCTGGAATGTCTTCAACTGTGGAGATATCAGTAACGTCATTATATATTTGTATAAACGACTATATATTTATTAAAAAAATTATAATAATAAAAAAATGTATTATTATTCTTGTCGTGATGACTCATCAGACTCTCATGCTGTAGTGAACATTATATTTTATTTACATTCTGGTAATAAGAATGAGATCATTTACATTAGTTTAATTTAATGATTAATTATCACAAAATAATGTTACAATGTTCATGTTTTAAACAAAATGTAATTTCTTATTTCTATCATATTAACATTAGCTCAACAAATGGTGTGATTGTGGTGTAGGACTCTGCTTTTTTCAACCAATAGCAAATGGGTATGTTTTTTGGAAGCCTAAAGAAGGGATCCTCACCATCCACAGCAAAGGCCCTGTGGAGGAGGTCTTTGGCCGCCCGTACCACCACACTGACTACAGAAAGAGCACGACTGCAGTTCTTGTCCTCTTCATTGGCTTTGCTTAACAGCTGTGACTGCAGGTCACCATCATATTCACTCCTGTAGCAAACAATTGGAGTCAATAAGATGTACATCCTTCATAAATAAGTTTTTTTTAAGGCAGAGGAAGGAATACGGTACAGACCTGTAATAGAGAACCTGAGGAATCTGGCCTCTGGTCTGGTTGGTGCCATTGCTGCTCAGGCTGCAGGTGCTGAAGGTGAAGGCAACTCCATCAGAGCACTGCACGGTGGTCATGCCTCCATCCCCATTGGCTGTGCGGCTGCCATAGTTCCGCAGGCGGACAGCATATTTCACATTCTCCTGCAACATCAACAGGGTGAAAGTGAGTTTGCGCTGAAGTGAAGTTTATGCTTCGCGTGATTCATGTGTAAAATTCGCAGCACCTTCAGAGGAACAGCTTTGTCCAGACGGATCTCAGCGATGTCACTTGGGGAGTCGTCAGTGCTGTAAGTCCCTTTGACCAGTTCTAGAGACGTCCATCTGTGGGTGTGGGCGGAATCTCCAGGGTGCTCCGTCTGAGCCTGATAAAATGGGACAGATGGACAGAACAGGAACACAGAGAAAAACAACAGGGTAAGACATCAGGACAACTCATTCACACGCTCAAACTTGAAGGAACGGTTCACCCAAAAATTAGTTTGTCTCAAACAGACTTGGCACCAAGTACCATATTTTTCAGAATATAAGTCACTTTTTTTATTGTTTGGAACAAATATGCACACACAGACATCATATCAGTTCTAGCACTGCTAACTTGACATCGCAGCCTATTCATCAACAAACAAAAATGCAGTCAACCAAACAAAGTCAGACAACTCAATTTAAATTATTTGTTGTACAGTAGGGCTGTGCTGGACATTGTGACACAGTGCCCCATCGTGGTGGTACACCAAACACATTTTGCCCATGTGAAGGTTGCTGTTTTTTGGGACAGAAGTGAAGAACAAAGTCATGTTTACAATAGTTTAGCAACCGAACAGTCCTTAATATGGAAACAGTTGGATATGTGCCAAACTGAGAAGTACGTGGGCCCACAAATTTGGATTAAGTTCAGTTTTGTATTCTGTTTGGCGAGCCACACACCTTTTTCTCCACGATTTTAACAATATTCCATGAGTTATTGTACTGGACTAAACATCTTCTCTTCTCAAATTCTCACCCTCTGTCTTTATTGCAGGGGATTTCTGTTTATAGTATGGGATTTCAACATTTATTAAAGTTTATTTTCCTCTTTTCATTCACTTTTAATCCCTGTATTTTCATTCTTTAATGTGGTAAAGAAGAAAAACGCTGTTGATCAACTATATTTTTATTTTTTCAAAATCATTAATTTTTGGAAGATATTGGTCAGTGCAAGAAGTCAATTGATGGTGAATTAGAAATGACTGGTGACTGTGTCCGTACAGAAATGTTGTATCTTTTGGTTTCAGTTTTTATTTCTCTCTGTACAGCACATTTCCCACACGCCATATTTCAGTTTGTTTAGGCTTGGTGTTTATAACAAATGCCACTATAATTTGTTTATTTCATAACTATATTTTTTTATTCATGTTCTGATTACCATTAAATTAACGGGACGTTTTTAAGAGCAGCTAAATTTAAATTCATGCTTACAGTGCTTGTAAATGTTTTATTTACTAGTATTTCACATCTCTGAATGTTGTATTAATAAAATGCGACTGATACACAGATGTAACTTAGCTGTGCTTTTTTTCTGTCAACAATGCAATTTAGACCCAGTGTAGCTCATGCAACTGATTAACCTCAGATGCAATGTTTTTTCCAGAAAATACAGTAATTTAGTCACATGGACTACTTTTATGATGCTTTTCTGGTGCTTTTTTGGATCTAGACAGACATGGGCACATTACACTCTTGTTGTACATAAAGGATCTGTGTGAAGAAAAATCCTCCTTTTATGTGGATATGGGTATGAAACAACACGAGGTTGAGTATTGTTGTTTATTCCTTTAACAGTCAGAAGTCTAGCTTCCATGTGGCATCAGGTGATGAATACAGCAAAAGGCTTACATCATCAGCGAGCACCTCCAGCTCATGCTCATGGATGCCTCCTCCTCCGTACACACAGAAACCCACCAGCACCACCCCTGGCTTGTCCACCATGAAGCAGATGGCATCGGGGGAGCCGTTGCCTGTGTTCCAGCTGCGTCCTTGGCTGGTCTTGGTGAAGCGGTTGGGGGTGGCCTTCACAGAGTGCAGGGAGTTCAGCCCATCCAGCTGCACAACAACAGTAAAAAAGTTTTCAAAAGTGTAGGCAAAAAATTTATATTTAGTGTAGATGCAATTTTACATTTTAAATTTGTTTTGGAATTGCAGAACATTAAAGGGATAGTAGTGTCATTTTAGGGTGAACTGTCCCTTTAAGATGAAGTGTCACTTATTTTCCCAGCAGGTGGCAGCAGGCCAGATAACCGAGGGAGGATGTTTTTGTTAATTGAACAGGAGCCTCCATGAGAACCACCTAAAACCATGCTTTTCCTGTGATACTGCAAACGGCCAAAACTCGGCTAGCCCTCATATGCTTTATATTCCACCTTTAGAAATGGACATTGTTACAGAGAAGTAAAGCAGCTGTAACACTCTCCATAACATACTCTATTAGAGCATGACAGGCCAGTTGCTATGGCAATGAGCCAATGGCCTTTTCCCAAGCGGCCGGAGAGAGACGGACTGCAGAAGACTGTTGTGGTCCTGTGGAGGACACACCTGTGCTCATGACTCAGCTTCCCACTACAACAATCCTGCATGAGACGGCCGACATGGAGCCTTCTCACTTTCCATTTTTACGCTGATTTTGAGAAAAAACTCAAAGGATTAAAACGGTAAAATGTTTAATGCAGTTGGAGTAGTACAGTCTTATTGATCAGATTGCAAAATATGTAATCAAGTCCAGGTACTAAAAATAAAATAATAAAATAAAATAATAAAACTATTTAATTAAATAATATTAAATTAAATTAATGGTTAAATTAAAGATCAGTCTTTCTACAAAATAGTAATATCATATCAAACTGACAGCAACATTAAATTGTGTTAATTAAAAATGATTATATATTAATTTATTAACTTTTTTTTAAATATTATAATGATTTTATATTTTGAATATATCTTTAAATACTTTAAAATATATTACATACTAAATACTTTTTTTTTGTCTAACACACACACACAACCACCTGCTATGACATGCAGGTTTTTAGACTCTGCAGATACAATAAAAATGACCATAAGAATAACATAGAAATAATGTATAAAATTGTCAGAATTGAAATTATATAAATTGACAAATCAGAAATGTCCTGGTTCAGGGCTAAATAGTCTGAGGGGAGAAGCTTAAATATACAAATATATCAATAAATATTAATACATACAAATATATTATAAATATATTACAAATAAGTATATTAAACAGAAATATTATTAATATTTAATTTATTTAAAACTATATTTAATTTAAATAAAATAATATATTTATATTAAATATAACAATAATGTATTTAAAATATTATTCATATATTAATATTTTAACATTGTAAATATATTATAAATATTTAAATATATTTCTTTATATATGTTTATATCATATATACTTTAAACTTTATTTTACTATAAACCTTTTAAATAAAGGACATGGGACAGGGATGTTTAGAACTTTCTGGATGTGCAGATCTTTCAGTGGAGCTCTATGGATACAGATTCTGCGTAGGATCCTGTGCATGAGAATCTGATGAAACGGAGTGATATAATTTCTCCTCCATCATCTAAAAGCTATTTATGGCCAGCCAGTGGCTGTAATGCAATTAGAGTAGCAGGCGAATGCTCTGCGGACAAAGAGACGAGGAAGAGTGAGTGAGTGAGTGAGTGAGTGTGTGTGTGTGTGTGTGTGTGTGTGTGTGTGTGTGTGTGTGTGGATGAGAGGAATGAGAGGGAAGAGGGAGATTTGTCCTTCTAACCTCAGAGCCGAGAGCAGAGGCAGTAAGCTCACTGACGATACTGGCCAGCAGGCCACAGGTGTTGGACACCAGATGAGGAGAAAAGAGCTCAACCTCCTTCCTCAGACTCTTCCTCACAGGAAGCACCACAATGACAAGCATCTTCTCCAGAACCTCCCGGAAAGTCGTCATGCCCATGAGATTCTCTTCCGTCTGATCAAAATACGATAAAGAGAATTTTGTAACTGCTGAGGCAGATGAACGTCTTTTAATTTGAAAAATGAGGGCTGTTAGTACTCACGTGGCTGAGCTTCTCCATGTGTGCCACCAGCAGGGGGAAGCGGTGAGCGAGGGCAGAGTCGTTCTCAGTGCTGACCTGCTTGACGAGGGAGCGCAGCAACACCTCCCCGTCGTACGCGATGGGCAAGACGGAGGTCAGCTTGACCGACGTGTTACACAGTGCTGACATCACCGCGGCCAGCAGACGGCTGCTCGACGTGCGGAAGTTAGCCTCTTGAATGTCCTGGAGGTCAACATGAAGGTCAATGTTATGATCAGTAGAGCCTTTGCTGCAACTAACCGGACTGTGTGTCTGATAACAGTAGAGTGATAAATGCATCGCTCAGAAATTTCAAAAAGAAAATATATGGAGGCTGTGCCTCTTTTTCTGAGAGAATCTCTTTGATTTAGTGTGCCATTGGAGATCGGATTTTAGAGCTCCGATTCATCAGCTCTAAATCTGTCTGGAGGCTCATTTGCAGTGTGAGCTGGGAACTGAAAGTGGTTCAGCTGAAAAAGCATCTCTGTTAAAGAGGCTCTTTAGGTTAATGTAAAAAAAAACAAGTCACATTTCACCCCCAAAAAATTTAAGAAAAAAATATTTAATGTAATTTGATTTAATTTTTTAACACTTTTTCCAAAGTATTAACAAAAAGCAAAGTTGTACATTTTCCCCCTTATATTAACACTTTCAATCAAAATTAAATATTCATAAAAATATGAATCATTATTACAACACAAAAGAATTACAATATAATAATGACATTTATAAATAAGTAAAATTTTACAAATACACATTTACAAATTAGCATAATATCCATATAAAGAACAATTACAAGCATATGTTATGCTACATGTATCCAAAATATTTAAAAAGAATAATAATACATTACATTTTGCATTATATAAAAGTTCTTCGATTTTTTTTTCCTTCATATTTTTATTACAAGTAGGCGCATTTCCCCCCCAAATAGTTATTCTGTATTTCACATTATTCTCAATAGTTTTCCAATAGTGTAATAAAATTACTATAATGCTTCATATAATCAAAAGCAGTACATTAACAAACAACTATTTTTTTATGTTTTAAAATAATAAATCATTATTTGGTTTTGCATTAGAATAAAGGGAATTTTGGGGGATTTTTTTTTTTTTTTACTTAACAGTCAAGAAAATAATTTCAGTGCAAAACAATAATGGCCATAAAATAGGCCTTAATTTGATTTATCCAAAATATAATTGATTTTATTTATTTATTTTTGTGAAATTAAGACACTCTTGACAGGTTTATTGAGATTCATCCAAAAATGAGGCCACATCAGTCGTTTGCTGATTTAAGAACAGCTTTAAACTGTCACTCTAGAACAGGGATCCTCAAATCTGGCCCACGAGATCCACTTTCCTGCAGAGTTTAGCTCTAACCCTAATCAAACACACCTGAGCATGCTAATCAGTGTCTTCAGGATCATTAGAAAATCACAGGTAGCTGAGTTTGATCAGGGTTGGAGCTAAACTCTGCAGTGCATTGGACCTCCAGGGTAAGATTTGAGGAACCCTGCTCTAGAATCTCTGCTGATGGTGATTACCTGGTCCAGGCAGTTGAGCAGGTCGCAGAGGCAGGCCCACTGCAGGGCCGGCGTGGGGTAGAACGAGTGGAAGCAGGCGGTGAAGGTGTTGTGGCACTCTTGCAGCACGGCCTCCAGCAGCGTGAGGGGTTGACTCAGATATCCCTGCGGGTCGTTGTCCAGCTTGGTCAGGCAGTTGTCCATCCCCTCTGACAGGATCTTCTTCAGGAGGCTGCGTGTCTTTCCTACACACTCCGCCAGCTTGCTGGACTCCTCCACAACCGCTTTGGTACTGGCTAGATAGGAGACACAAACAGGCAGTATAAGACACAATGCAGATGCAACGTGGACCAGACAGTATGATGACAGTGGGTCCTAGTGACCAGTTTTAGTATCACTGATATACTATTACAGTGCTTCTGCAGGTTTTATAAAGATTATTTACTTGACAAGAAAAATTACATAAGAAGTCTTGTTTTCTGTATAATTCTTCAAAATTATGTGAGTTTATGCTTAAAACAAGAACAAATGGGTGCCAATTGGCTAAGAAAAATCAACTTAATTCAAAGGGAAAACAAGTGCTCACCTTCTTTTTAGGATATCTGTTCTTGTTTTAAGCATAAACTCACTTTAGTTTGACTTCATTTTACATTTGCATCTCAAGTAAAGGAGTAAATGTCTGTATTTAAGAATGTTTAGATATTTGCACTGGAAAACAAAAATGCTCAGGAAGTTATTTTTTGGCAATGCATCCAGCATTCAATGCCATAACTTTCTGCTCTGATTTAAGACCGATTTAAGACCCACAGAAAACCCATTATTGTTTTAGTTAATATTTTGAATTAGATTTTATTGTAATATTTTCTGCTTTCACTTTATTTTTTGTCATTTGTATTATTTTTTGTTATTTTCTGAAATATATAGTTTTTATTAACTTAAACTACACACAAATGGGAAATGTGTATATATGCATACATACATACACACACACACACGTAGTGAAAATGTTTTTAATGATTTTAGTTAACAATAATTTTTTTAACTATTCCTTAAAAACTAGCATCTTTAACACTGGTCCAAAGCTGTCTTCCTCTTCATTACATGTGCTTAAAGGCCTTGTGTGACATGAGACCCTGACAATCAATATAGACTACATCTGTAACTCAAGGGAACTCCACTTATGACACTGACAGTCCGACTCAGCAAGAAGTGACAGCACAGATTCAGTGTATAACAATAAATCCTGGTGACAAGGTCTAGTAGTACAGTGTCAAGAGAGTGACAGCAGTGCTCAAAATCAATGTGACTTAGGTCGGCATCCCTCTAGCTGGTTTTTCAGTCAATTTTCAGTTGTTAGCTTTACTTACACAGCTGCTGGAGTAACAGAATGAGAGAAAGTGGCCTGTCTTGAGTGCAAGATTTCAGGAAAAATAATATGCATATGAGACATACCCTTCAAAAACCGTCCTATTTCCAAACAGCTAATGGGACGCCATTTCCAAAAATGAAAATTAGCCCACAAATTACTCACCCTCAAGTCATCCTAGGTGTATATGACTTTCTTCTTTCAGACGAATATGAGCAGAAATGGCATATAATACCAGAAATGGGGAAGATTTCGCAGATGTAGACGCGTAACAGTCGCAGGCAGCAGGTCCCCACAAACCGCAGGCGCTCCAGGTCCAGAAGAGTGGCTGTGAACTGGAAACCTTTCAGGCCCCTCAGTTCCTCCACCCCCAAAACCAGCGTGGTCCAGCTCCAGTGCAGGATACTCAGCAGAGACTCAAAACAGTCCTGAGTCAAGAACAAACACACACCACTGGGAAATTAACCAAGGAGCTGACCTATTATTAACTTGGTTTGTTCGTTTGACTGCACAAAGCGGATAGGCCACAGAGAAAAAAAGCGCCAACAGTCAATGGATTTCCTTAAAGAATAACAAGCAATAAAATACACTGAAGTATAAACCCTTCAGAATTGGCTGCTGTACATCTGTTGCTTGCCAATTTTTCTTTCTTTCTATTTTTTACAGGGCATAAGGAAATTATATGGAAATTCTAACTAGTGTTGCTAACATATCCTTTTCAGGAAATACCAGGTGAAAATATCAGCACGAGCACATTTATGGGTCAATGACAAACAAGGTTACTAGAGGAGATATCTAAATATCTAATATCTAACGTGTGACAAGTAATTGTATATTCATATCAGTTTCATACATTAAAAAATAAATAAAAAATACATCCAAAAAAATTTGGATTATATCACTTCAAATGGTGTAACCGTCACATAAAACGTAACATCACATAAACATTTTCTGCACACACTGAATACATTTACAAATTTGATTCATTTTCAAAATTATTTTAAAATATATTTTCTAAGCCCAAAAATAATTTTCACAAATATTATGAATTTTTGAATTGCGTATATTTTGATGTTTTCTTGTTTTCTTTAATAACCCAACCATGCCAAAATGTAAGCATTAAGTTGGTTGATACATTATGTAGATAATGTCAATATATTATGTAAGTTGATTTGGAAAAATCTTTTATATATATAAAAGATTGCATTTTCATAGAAATGGCATTGTATATGAGGAAATTATTAGATCTGAAAATAAAATGTAAAAAACAAAATTAAGCTTCACATTATTGGCCCATGAGCAGTCAGTATGTTTTCACGCACATACCACAGACACGGTCCTGGCGAAAGAACGCTTTAAGATGTGCACAGGCTCACTGGTCTGCTGCTTTCCTTTGGATGCGTTACCATCATTAGAGGGCAACCTGGCAAATCAGAACGAAACGGGCATGTGAGAGAAAGAATACACCTGATACACCAAAGGAGCCAGTACAGAACTAAAATTCCTTGTGTACCTGTACAGCAGCTGAGGTATTTGTCCAGCATTCACATCAGTACCATTGTTTGATTTCTTTGAGCTCTTGAACTGAAAGACCACTCTGCAGGAGAGAGTTCACTATGATTATTATCGTCTTTACAGAATTACCATGCTATAATGATCACACAATCACAGCAATACGTGTGTTTGTACCCATCATCAGTAGTGATGGTGGCCTGGCCGTGGGAGCCGCAGTCACTGCTGGGTCCAGACACACGAGCCCACGCCACATACCACCAGCCCAACTGCAGCAGCACAGGCTCGTCGAACATCATGGCGTACTTCTCCCTGCACACACAAAACAAACGTTCACAAATAACCACAGCAGTCTTTATGAGCCATGTGTGCTCTATGTCTTTTAATCAGTTGGTGTTTTGGTGATTTTTAACTGATGTACAAAGTCAGTTCTCCTCAAGTTCAGACAATCATCATATCAGAGTAACAACAGATGTAGCTCAACATGATCAAATGTTTCACGAATACACGCACAAAAAAAAAGTGTCAGCATTCCATTTGTCTTCATTTTGGACAGAATATTTAGAATCTAAAACTTAGTGCAATGTTTTACTTAATCTAAATATAATACAAAAAAAGAAATCAATCAATTTAAAAAGAGACATTATGCCTTGGAAACTAACTGAAAAAAGCCGAAGTACTAAAATTACTGATTTTTTTTTTATACATTTAAACTAAATTGAAATGTAATCAAAAACTAATAAAAACTTTCCAAAATTACTAAAACTTAAAAAAATAAAAGTATGATTTAAAATATTAATAAATACTGATGTTTCCATGTATTATAGGAACAACAGTATTTATTACACTTGTCTATTAACAGTAGGGTTGTGACGGTGATGAAATTTTCCCACCGGTTAATCGACGTGTGACAACACCGGTAATACCGGTATCACCGGGGGGTGGGGTTCGTTGGGATTTTCCCTCTTTTCCTCACTTTCTTTCACTTTAAATAGCTTCTAAATGCCCGTACGCATTTTAAACTTATTTGGTTCAGATGGTGTCAAGCGTGTGTGGTGGCAACCAGGTGAGGAGTACAAAGACAAGTGTGTCTTGCCTACAGTTAAGTATGGTGGTGGGAGTGTCATGGTCTGGGGCTGCATGAGTGCTGCCGGCACTGGGGAGCTACAGTTCATTGAGGGAACCATGAATGGCAACATGTACTGTGACATACTGAAGCAGAGCATGATCCCCTCCCTTCGGAGACTGGGCCGCAGGGCAGTATTCTAACTTTCCAAAATTACTAAAACTTAAAAAAATAAAAGTATGATTTAAAATATTAATAAATACTGATGTTTCCATGTATTATAGGAACAACAGTATTTATTACACTTGTCTATTAACAGTAGGGTTGTGACGGTGATGAAATTTTCCCACCGGTTAATCGACGTGTGACAACACCGGTAATACCGGTATCACCGGGGGGTGGGGTTCGTTGGGATTTTCCCTCTTTTCCTCACTTTCTTTCACTTTAAATAGCTTCTAAATGCCCGTACGCATTTTAAACTTATTTGGTTCAGATGGTGTCAAGCGTGTGTGGTGGCAACCAGGTGAGGAGTACAAAGACAAGTGTGTCTTGCCTACAGTTAAGTATGGTGGTGGGAGTGTCATGGTCTGGGGCTGCATGAGTGCTGCCGGCACTGGGGAGCTACAGTTCATTGAGGGAACCATGAATGGCAACATGTACTGTGACATACTGAAGCAGAGCATGATCCCCTCCCTTCGGAGACTGGGCCGCAGGGCAGTATTCTAACATGATAACGACCCCAAACACACCTCCAAGACGACCATGCCTTGCTAAAGAAGCTGAGGGTAAAGGTGATGGACTGGCCAAGCATGTCTCCAGACCTAAACCCTATTGAGCACCTGTGGGGCATTCTCAAACGGAAGGTGGAGGAGCGCAAGGTTTCACTTAGGGGTGTACTCACTTTTGTGGCCAGCGGTTTAGACATTAATGGCTGTGTTGAGTTATTTTGAGGGGACGGCAAATTTACACTGTTATACAAGCTGTACACTCACTACTTTACATTGTAGCAAAGTGTCATTTCTTCAGTGTTGTCACATGAAAA